>NC_133133.1:51423571-51559636 GCF_048418815.1 Hemitrygon akajei | reverse complement strand
AACCCATCCCTTATAGTTCATCTTCAAAAGAACATACACATTCTGGTGGGTTCAGTTTACCTCTCCATATCACAGATAGTGGACAAGTTCTCAACTGACCTTCTCTTATAATGTAATCATACAAGGACACAAATTTCCTTGACACACAGAGTAATTACTTGGTGTACATTTAATTTATCTTGTCTGACCTTATCCTCACCCTCAGTGTGCTAGAGCTTGGCAATAAGGTCAATTGATCTCATTTTAATACCTTATCAAAAACTTCTCAAATAGTAAAGTGAGTCATTTGTGAACTAGGATATAACATTTTGTTATATTCAAATCATCAAGTCCTTACCATTCATTTCAACATTTCTATAAAACTGATAAACATTGCTACAAGCACAATTTTGAGATAATTTGGAGGTGTTTGAATTACTTAAATCCAAACATCTTCAAAAAGATCGACATCTTGTGACTTTGTCCTTTCTTGCTAAGTAAATAGCATGTGGCTAGACTGATAGGTGTGTCGAAATTCGGCTTTGTTTTCTTAATAAAAATTTAATCCTTGACATTCAGCAAAACCCCAGGTTTTAAACTGCAATCAATGTTTGATCATTTGCTTAGACTGAAAGCATATTTCAGTTTGGGCAACACAGAAAATGATGGAGGCACTCATCAAATCAGGCAGCTTCGATGGAAATGAATAAACAGGGTTTTGGCCCAAAACGTCGACTGTACTTCTTCCAAAAGATGCTGCCTGGCCTGCTGCTTTCCACCAGCATTTTGTGTGTGTGGCTTGAATTTCCAGCATCTGCAGATTTCCTCGTGTTTGCGCTTTTAAAGACAGAAAATAATTTCCTTTCCCTTCAAATCTGTAATGTCCACCTGGGCAGATGAACAGAAAATTATCTCCAAAATGTGGGACCTCTAAAAGTAAAACTCCTCCTGACCGCTCCATTGACAATTCCACCCTATGTTGCCAAAAGATTATGAAATTAATTCATGTTGACTGAATGATGACTACCAAGTTATTGAGAACCGATATTTTGAAAATGCTTTTTTCCAAGAATGCTGGTAATACATTTTGTTCGGCATACTTCCTTTGGAAATCAGAAATTCAATTTGCATGAAATTGAAAAGAAATTTGAGCCAAAGGCGCACAAGCCCACAGTGGGATCCATTGATCTTTGTTTAATCACAGACACACCAATAAGCAAAGTGGTTGAACATCTTAAGGTTGGTCAAATGCTTTTAAATCTATGCAGTAAAGGAAACCACTCCTATGGATGGAGAACCCGATAAAATGCCTGGAATGTGGTTTAAAAATTTAACCAATTGCAGGAATAGTTGTTTGAAAGTATTTTCCCTTAGACCTCAAGTTTAGGATGCAGTTCAAGATGGAACTTTTTGAGTGGAGATTTTGAAAATAGATTATTCAAATAAGTTGTTTTCTTGATTTCCTTTTATGTTAACTCGTGAAGATGGGGGCTTGTTGTAAAGCTGTTCTCTTGTATCAAATGGTTATGAAATATTTGACTATGCCAATGAAATTTGGAAATTTGCCTAATATTCCTTGTATGAAATATTGCTTGGAGAAACCCTGTTTAGACTTAATATGCTATGTTATACAGAAGTGCAATGTTACAGTGGACACTGGACAATGTTATTCTTCCATTACTTTCAGTTTGGTATGTTGCATAAAATTGCAAAGAGAGTTACTCTATGACCAGCTTTCTTAATAAACATTATGCATTGTTTGCTATGATCTATTTGTAGCATTTCTGAAAATAACAATGGTTTTCTCAAATTTTTAAAATAGGTTTGTGGAGTGAACATTGAGAAAGGCCCTATTGAGCGCACTGGAGCAGTGGGTTCGATTACTTCAATCTACTTCAGAGATCCAGACAATAATTTAATTGAAGTTTCGAATTACCATTCTTACCAACAGTAATCACAATAGCAAATATTGTTTGAATCTGCACAAGAAAGAAACCAACAAGTTCTATTACTCCTCATATAATTATAGGGACACAATTCCATAATCAATGTGCAATGCCATAGCTGAATCAAGGAAGTTCAATTTTGTGAAAATATGCATTCTGGTCTACCAATAAGGTAACAGAATATCTATCTTTGGCAGATCAATCTTGTTAAGTGTTTTTATACTTACTGGACTACAAATATTTCATGATTATTCCACATGAAAAATGACCGGAAAAGAGTAATTTGTGAAACATCACACTCTGAAGATTCATAAATGATTACTATTAATTTTCAGTCTGTATTTAAACAATTCTACGTACTATCAATAATATATCAATAAATCCTTCTGACCAGCACAAAGATTAATGCACAAGCTCCTTATTTCTAATATATCAACACAGTTCAGATGATAAGAAGGAAACGTTCCCTCAGGATGATTGCTTTGGCAAATTGAAATGATCACAGGATTGTTAAACAGGGTAATCTCTGTACAGAAAGCCATTTTGTTCCCTGAGTCTTATGCAAAAGAACAGCAACCAGCAAGCTCATGGAACTAAAGGTTTGTCAGCTGAGAAAAAGAAAATTAATACTTTTGTAACTGAATCCCAAAGCAAACAAATCTAATTCTCATTCAGTAGACTTTGGGATGCAAATTGACCGTAGTGGATCTGGGGAGGCTCTACACTCTTTGGATGCACTGTTCAGATTCAGCATCAGCCTCACTTGGACTAGGGGAACAGGTGAAAGATTAGAAATGCTTTAGTTTGAACACGTGTGTGTCTTCTATCAAGACTGTGTGTTACTGATCAGCTTACTATCTTTTATGTGCTTTATGTGCCTTGTACTGTGTTCTGCACTTAAGTCCCGGGATAATAGAACCATAGAACATTACAGCACAGAAACAAGTCTGTTGGCCCTTCTTGGCTGTGCCGACCCATTTTTCTGCCGAGTCCCACTGACCTGCACCTGGACCATATCCCTCCATACTCCTCTCATCCATGTACCTGTCCAAGTTTTTTCTTAAATGTTACAAGTGAGCCTGCATTTACCACTTCATCTGGCAGCTCATTCCACACTCCCACCACTCTGTGTGAAGAAGCCACCGTTAATGTTCCCTTTAAACGTTTTCCCCTTCACCCTTAACCCATGTCCTCTGGTCTTTTTCTCCCTTAGTCTTAGTGGAAAACACCTGCCTGCATTCACTCTATCTATACCCATCATAATTTTATATACCTCTATCAAATCACCCCTCATTCTTCTACGCTCCAGGGAATAAATTCCTAACCTATTCAACCTTTCTCTGTAACTCAGTTTGTCAAGTCCTGGCAACATCCTTGTAAACCTTCTCTGCACTTTTTCAACCTTATTAATATCCTTCCTGTAATTAGGTGACCAAATCTGCACACAATACTCCAAATTCAGCCTCTATCAGTCTCTTTACGACCCTATCTGCCTGTGACACCATTTTTTAGGGGATTTTGTATCTGAATTCCCAGATCACTGTTTCATTTAGCTGTATTCGTGGGTATTCTGCAAGAGTTCCCATTGGACCCATCTGCATTGTCCTGGGCCACTGGGTGCCAGCTGTAACAGGGAGAGTTCCTGTCAGACCTACACAGGCAGACACCCTCCAGTCTCCGTCCAGCTAACAGGAGTCATCTACCACTCATGTTCAACTCAGCAACTGCAACCTATTAAACTCAGCTCACTTCTCTTTTTTTGAAGTTACTAGGAAAGTTGACGAGGGTAAAGCAGTGGATGTTGTCTATATGGACTTCAGTAAGGCCTTTGACAAGGTTCGACATGGAGGGTTAGTTAGGAAGGTTCAATCGTTAGGTATTAATATTGAAGTAGTGAAATGGATTCAACAGTGGCTGGATGGGAGATGCCAGATGGTAGTGGTGGATAGCTGTTTGTCAGGTTGGAGGCCGGTGACTAGTAGTGTGCCTTAGGGATCTGTACTGGGTCCAATGTTGTTTGTTATATACATTAATGATCTGGATGATGGGGTGGTAAATTGGATTAGTAAGTATGCAGATGATACTAAGATAGGTGGCATTGTGGATAATGAAGTAGGTTTTCAAAGCTTGCAGAGAGATTTAGGCCAGTTAGAAGAGTGGGCTGAAAGATGGCAGATGGAGTTTAATGCTGATAAGTGTGAAGTGCTACATTTTGGTAGGAATAATCAAATTAGGACATACATGATAATTAGTAGGGCATTGAGGAATGCAGTAGAACAGAGTAATTTAGGAATAATGGTGCATAGTTCCCTGAAGGTGGAATCTCATGTGGATATGGTGGTGAAGAAAGCTTTTGGTATGCTGGCCTTTATAAACTAGAGCATTGAGTATAGGAGTTGGGATGTAATGGTAAAATTGTACAAAGCATTGGTGAGGCCAAATTTGGAGTATTGTGTACAGTTCTGGCCACTGAATTATAGGAAAGATGTCAACAAAATAGAGAGAGTACAGAGGAGATTTACTAGAATGTTAACTGGTTTCAGCACCTAAGTTACAGAGAAATGTTGAACAAGTTAGGTCTTTATTCTTCAGAGCATAGAAGGTTGAGGGGGACTTGATAGAAGTATTTAAAATTATGAGGGGGTAGATAGAGTTGACATGGATAGGCTTTTTTCCATTGAGAGTAAGGGAGATTCAAACAAGAGAACATGAGTTGAGAGTTAGGGGGCAAAAGTTTAAGGGTAACACGAGGGGGAATTTCTTACTCAGAGAGTGGTAGCTGTGTGGAACGAGCTTCCAGTAGAAGTGGTAAAGGCAGGTTCGGTATTGTCATTTAAAGTAAAATTGTATAGGTATATGGACAGGAAAGGAATGGAGGGTTATGGCTGAGTGCAGATCGGTGGGACTAGGTGAGAGTAAGCGTTTGGCATGGACTAGAAGGGCCGAGATGGCCTGTTTCCGTGCTGTAATTGTTATATGGTTATATGGTTCCACAGTCATTGTTCACCCATCAAACCAGCCAGACTCAACAAGTTGCTCTTAGCTTTCAATTTCCTTGTTCATGTGGTGTCTAATACATTTTCTCTCTTATTTTTAGCCCCCTCCTGCCTTGTTATTTTTGAAGTCTACTTTTAATACTGTTGTCCATCACATAATCATCTTCTCAGCTCTGCTTTTGGGTAACGCCTAGTCTACATCCCTGACATTTCCTTGTTAACTACCTGTTGGACCTGCCTGTTAGTTTTTTTTAAAGATTCATTCACTTGAACACCCAGATTCCTCAAACACAGACCCCCTTCATTTAGATCATCATCGAATTTTGATTTCCCTTACCTTACACTTTCCCATGCTAAACTCTGCCAGTTTTTGCCCAAATGCTCAATAATTTATTATTCATTGTTTGTATAGTATAACTGATTTGTTTGTAAATGCATGAGGCTTGGTTAGCACGTGTGTAAGTTTGCAGATGACATCAAGTTAGAATGTGTTGTTAATTAGGAATTTATTATAGATTACGGGGAATCTTAAACAACTGGGCAAGTGGGCCAAGGAGTGGCAAATGGATTTCAATGCAGATAAGGATGAGGTGATGCAATTTGGAAAATCAAACTATCGCACAACCTGTACTATATTAGTATATGTCCAACTCATTGTCATGGAACAAAACACAGGAGTGCAAGTACAACGCCATTGAAAGCATCATCACAAGTAGACAGGATGGTGAAAAGGTGGTTAGTACACCGGCCTTCATCAGTCAGGGTTCTGAGCAAAGAAACTGGGACTTTTGTTCCAATTGTTGTGGCCGCCACCTGATCTACTGTGTACTGTTTTGGTCACCCTGTTAAGGGTAAGGTTTAGTTCAATTGGAAAGGATGTAGAAAATATTTACAACAATATTGCAAGGTGTAGAGAGCCCGAGTTACAGGCTTGGTCTTTGATCCTTGGAACGTCGTTCACATAGATTCCCCATGCATAAGAGCTTTCCCCTGAACAAATAGAGTGCCCCTTTTTACACCCTTCAAGATACATTCAAAACTCAAATATAATTCTTGCCCCAGTGTTTTCTGATGATAAAGCACCATTTGGTACCTGTATCTGCACAATCACCTCACCTTTGTGTGAGTCTCATTGTGTGGTCAAGTGCCCTTGCTCAAGAACACACACGCTGCCTCAAGCTGCGCTTGAACTCACAACCTTCAGGTCGCTAGTTGAACACCCTAACCACTTGGCCACACACCACAACAATTTTTACACTATTCAAGATACATTCAAAACTCAAATATTATTCTTGCCCCAGTGTTTTCTGATGATAAAGCACCATTTGGTACCTGCATCCGCACAATCACCTCACCTTTCTTAGACAAACATGTAGTCATCATTACCTACTCTCAAGGCTGTAGACTTGGACTCCTTTAACTTCCTCAAAATAAACCCATTTTCAGGTCAGCACAATTTTGCCTTCATGACATCTATTTCATTTTGGCATATATCAAAAAGGAATCTCCTTTAACTCATTCCTTCCACCCTGAAGTTGTTTAAAAGATAAAGGGGGTTAATGCAAGATTTGTCACTGTATCCCATTTCTTTGGCTGGAGCAGGTATAGACCACACTCCAACCTGTTCCGTCAGTCAGTAACGTCATGGCTAGCTCTGCACTTTGTCTGGTTTACTCTCCAGACCCCTATACAGAAATCCCAAAGTGTGCAAAATGATCTTGGCCTTAATATACTCAAGGATGGTCCACAGCACTCTGGGATAGACAATTCCAAACAACTACAACATAACAAATATTATTTCATGATTTACCTGTTATTCCCTCTCTGATCATATTTGGTTTCAATAAGATAATGCCATTTTAAAATAAGGTGGGAACTCTGGCCCTGTTACCCCCCATCATATAGTCACTTCCACCCAGTAATCAATCCACTGGAGCAATGCTGGAACACGTTCAATTCAATCAGTTCTTCCCTGTACAGAAACCCAACTCAATACATTCTTCTGAGAAATGCCCCATCAATACTAGATGAGTAATGAAAAGCCTGGAATAACTTTACTATTAATATGGAATGTACAGTTAATATTTAGGAAGCCCAACTAATTTCCCGTAACCAAATTGACACTCTCCATTCTTGCACGTATCTGTTGCTTGTTTCGAAATACAATCTGACTCATTGATTTTAATTCATTCATTACAACTTCCTTACAGTTATCGCTGTCTTTATAACATCAACACTCATTTAACTACATGTTGCTCTTGGGTATCTAATGCTTTTATTTTATGTATATTACCTGGCTACCACATTTCAAACTTGCCAGCTGTTGGACTTGACCTGGACGTGTTATGGTCCGGTCCGGAGCCCACATTCCGGGTCTTGATCTGGTCTGCGGACTACGGACTCCAGGTCTTGTAGCCGTCCCTCCTTTCGCCCTTGAGCCCAATTAGTCAGACCTGTGGATCATTGTGGCTTGTTGGGGCTCAAGGAGGCGCACCTGATGTCCATTGGCTGGCTGTGTATATAGGGGGCTCTGGGACAGGGGTGCGGGTTGACCTGCCTATCCTGTTGCCCTGGCTTGGAGTCCCCTGGTTAAAGATGAGTTCTTTGAGTAAGTCTGGCAGTCACCCTGGACCTAGTTCCCTTCCTATCCCTTGTCTCTGTTGGGCAAGCCTGGCTGGACTGCTGTTGCCTGGCGGGGGCTCTGCCCCTTTCCATCCTTTGCTGTTGATGGGTTGTGCCCTGTAACCTACCCAGGTGTCCTGTGATCTGCCCAGGCCCCCGTGTTCCTGCCTGGGAGGTCTGGGCCCTGCCCAGGAGTTATACGGCCTGCCCAGTGAACTCCAAGATCCTGCTTGCCTGAATGAACTCTGGGATCCTCCTTGCCTGCCTGAACTCTAAGACTCTCTCGGAACCCCAGCATCGCCTTGAACATCACGTCCCTCACACACACCACGGTCTCCACGTCTTGTCTCTCATTTAGTTGTTCCCGTCCTGCCCCTAGTACTTCAGTGCCTGTGTCCTGCACTTGGGTCCAGCTTCCTGTCCCCTTATGACACACCAATAAGCAAAGAGGTTGAAATTCTTAAGATTGGTCAAATACTTTTAAATCTATGCAGTAAAGGAAACCACTCCCAAGGATGGAGAAATTGATAACATGCCTGGAATGTTAACTGGTGAAGATGGGGGCATGTTGCAAAGCTATTCACTCACACGGAACGGTTATGAACTATTTGACTATACCAATGAAATTTGGAAATTTGCTTAATATTCCTGGTATAAAATCTTGCTTTCAGAAACCTGGTTTAAACTTAATATGCTGTGTTATACAGAAGTTCAAATTTACAATAGACATTGGACAATGCCTGTCTTCCATTACTTTCAGTTTGGCATATTGCATAAAATTGCAAAAAGTTACTCATTGACCAGCTTTCTTAACAAACATTATTCATTGTTTGCTATGATCTATTTGTAGCATTTCTGGAAATAACAATGACTTCTTCATATTTTTATATAAGTTTGTGGGGTTAACGTTGAGGAAGGACTATTGAGAAATATACCTGACATAATCATTATATATACCTGAACTATAATCACTATGTATTAGCTATTTACTATACTATGTAATCACTTCTAGGTACTGAATATTACTATGTATTATTTTACTAGACACATTTTGCTATGTGTTGTTTTAACTAGATACTTTGTACTCTTTTAGCTGCATACAGTGGCACTTACAGAACACCTGTTTAGCTAGCAGCACTATTAGCTAAAATGTACCCCATGTATTACACTCAGCCTTTGTTTAGAACGAGATAACGGTGGCGGACAGGATGCTGCGAGCAGGAATGTAATGTGAGGGAGGTTTTTGGAAAAAATAACCTTGGCCAGGAATAAGGCTCCAATGCGAACGGGTGAAACATAATGGTGGCGCACCGAGAGCTAGGCAAGAGCGATTGATTAGTTAATATATAGATGATATGCAATTAAAAATTGATTGGGTATGCTGATGAAACTGAAATGTAACTGAGATAAGAAATTACTATAAAGAATGCTGTACACCGGAGCTCGGGGGGCTTTCGGTGACAAGTTCATTGATTGCCTCAGCCTTTGTTTGCAAATAAAGGTTTAAATTTCTTGAAGAATTGTCTGTGTCTCCAGGTCATTTCAAGTAACCACGACAGGAACTGTTGAGCGCACTGGAGCAGTGGGTCCCATTACTTCAATCTACTTCAGAGATCCAGACAATAATTTAATTGCAGTTCCCATTTACCATTCTGACCAACAGTAATCACAACAACAAATATTGTTCGAATCTGCACAAGAAAGGAACCAACAAGATTTATTACTCCTCATATAACTATAGGGATACAATTACATAAATAATGTGCAATGCTGTAGCTGAATCAAGGAAGTTCAATTTTGAGAAAATATTCAGATTCAGATTGAGATTCAGATTCAGTTTATTGTCATTTAGAAACCACAAATGTAATGTATTTAAAAAATGAGACAACATTCCTCCAGAATGATATCACAAAAACATGACAAAACAGACTACACCAGAAAATCCACATAACGTTTGGCAATCCCCAATCCAGCGTCCGGAGAGGCTGCTGCGTATTAATATCGCGCTAACATCTTAGCGTGTTCCCCAGAAAGGAGCTCCAATCCCACCAGACAAACAAGACTAAAAACTAAAGCTACAAGACCTGCACAAAACCACATATTTACAACATATTGTTACAACAGTGCAAACAATAGCATAATTGATTTAAAAAAACTGACCATGGGCACAGTAAAAATAGTCCAAAGATGTTAAAGGACTATAAGTTCGAAAGAAACCACCAAACAGTTTCCACAAGTCTTCAGGGTCCCCGGTTGACTCATCGTCCCACGGCAGCGGCAGAAGAGAGTACCCCCGCTATGGACTTCAATAGCGCTGACCGACTCAGCCTCGCAGATGCAGCACACACTGAAAGCGACCTGACCGCAGCGGACTCCAAGTCCGTTGAACCTCTGAGCCTCCGACCATCCCCTGCGGCACAGCTTCTCCGAGCACCATCCTCTGCCGAGCGTATTAAGACAGCCCCGCCATTGGCAACGCGACCCCGAGGACTGGGGGCCTGTTCTTCCCAGCAGAGACCCAGACCTCACAGCAGCAGCAGCAACGAAGAAGGTCTTCCTGGAGATTTTCAGATGTTCCTCCGTGCTCCCACGGCCATTTTTCATCGGATTATGATTGCACACGGCACCCCGCTTCACAAATAACAAATAACAGATAATCAGCTCTGGAGTGGCCGCTGCAAGCTGCATTGCGCCGCCATCTTGAATATGCATTCTGATCTACCAATAATGTGATAGAAGGAGGTTAATATCAATCTTTGGCTGATTAATCTTTTTAAGTGTTTTTTAAACTTAATGGACAACAAATATTTTGTGATTATTGTAAATGAAAAATGACTGGAAAGGAGTAATATACAAAACATCACACTCTGAAGAATCAGAAATGATTACTATTAATTTTCATAGTATTTAAGAATTCAATGAACTATCAATAATAAATCAATAAATACTCCTAAGTAGCACAGAAGTTAATGCACAAGCTCCTTATTTCTAATATATGGATCAACTCATCACCTGCAGCCTATTTAGATCAGCTTGCTTCCACAGTCATTGTTCACCCATCAAACCAGCTGGCGTCTACAAGTTACTCTTAGCCTTCATTTTCCTGTTCCTGTGGTGTTTAATGCATTTTCTCTCTCCTTTTATGGCCTCTTGTGCCTTGTTATTTTTGCATTTTATTATTAACAGTATCATTTGTCATTCATTCAACTCTGTGCCTCTGCTTTTGCATCAAGCCTCATCTACATCCCTGACATTGCCTTGTTAACTACCTGTTGGACCTGCCTGTTTTTTTTATGATTCATTCACTTGAACACTCAATCACAGTCCCTCTTCATTTAGATAATCATCTAATTTTGATTTCTGTAACCTCACACTTGCCCATGCTAAACTCTGCCCGTTTAGCATTCGGGCTCTCACAACCAGACTGTGGAACAGTTTCCTCCCCCAAGCCATTAGACTCCTCAATTCCCAGAGTCTAGTCTGAGAGAGAGAGAGAGAGAGAGAGAGAGAGAGAGAGACACACACACACACACACACACACACACACACAGAAACAGAAACATTGACTGTTCCTTTCAACAGATGCTGCCCGACCTGCTGAGTACATCCAGCTCTTTTGTACGTCTTAATGTAGTTTTCTGTTGTTTCATGTAGCACCATGGTCCTGGAGGAACGTTGTTTTGTTTTTACTATGTACTGTACCAGCAGTTATGGTTGAAATGACAATAAATCAACTTGACTTGACTTGACTTTTTGCCCAAATGCTCAATAATTTATTATTCATTGTTTGTATAATTGACTTGTTTGCAAACACATGAGGCTTGGCCAGAAAGTTTGCAGATAACATCAAGTTAGAATGTGTTGTTAATTAGGAATTTATTATAGATTACGGGGAATCTTAAACAACTAGGCAAGTGGGCCAAGGAGTGGCAAATGGATTTCAATGCAGATAAGGGTGAGATAATGCAATTTGGAAAGTCAAACTATCGCATGACCTGTACTATTATTAGTATATGCCCGAGGGAGTGTCATGGAACAGAGGAACACAGGAGTGCAAGTACAACGCCATTGAAAGCATCATCACAAGTAGACAGGATGGTGAAAAGGTGGTTAGCACACCGGCCTTCATCAGTCAGGGTTCTGAGCAAAGGAACTGAGACATTTATTCCAATTGTTGTGGCCGCACCTGATCTACTGTGTACTGCTTTGGTCACCCTGTTAAGAGTATGATTTAGTTCAATTGGAAAGGATGTAGAAAATATTTAGAACAATGTTGCAAGGTGTAGAGAGCCTGAGTGACAGGGTGAGGCTGGCTTGGTCTTTGATCCTTGGAACATGAGGAGCAATCTTACAGATGAGACAAATTGAATAGTGGTAATCATTTTCTCCAGGTTAGGTGAGTCTAAAACTGGGGCTCACAGATTCAGGGTGGAAGGGAAAAGGTTTTTCATATAGATTCCCCACACGTAAAAGAGGATTCCCCTGCACAAATAGTCAAGGTCTAAGTCCTGTCCCGAGCCTTTGTGGCTCATCAGGCCGGTGCTTATGCTGGTTTCTGTGGCACCATTTGGTACCTGCATCTGCACAATCACCTCAACTTTCTTAGACAAACATGTAGTCATCATTACCTACTCTCAAGGCTGTAGACTTGGACTGATTTAACTTCCTCAAAATAAACCCACTTCTGGGTCAGCACAATTTTGCCTTCATGACATCTACAAACGTTTGTATTTCATTTTGGCATATATCAAGAAGGAATCTCATTAACTCATTCCTTATACCCTGAAGCTTTTTTAAAGTTAAAGGGAGTTAACTGAAGATTTGTCACCGTATCCCATTTCTTTGGCTGGAGCAGGTATAGACCACACTCCAACCTGTTCCGTCAGTCAGTAACATCATGGCTAGCTCTGCACTTTGTCTGGTTTACTCTCCAGACCCCTATACAGAAATCCCAAAGTGTGCAAAATGATCTTGGCCTTAATATACTCAAGGATGGTCCACAGCACTCTGGGATAGACAATTCCAAACAACTACAACATAAGAAATATTATTTCATGATTTACCTGCTATTCCCTGTCTGATCATTTTTTGGTTTCAATAAGATAATGTCATTTTAAAATAAGGTGGGTCCCTGGCCCTGTTACCCCCCATCATATAGTCACTTCCACCCAGTAATCAATCCACTGGAGCAATGCTGGAACACGTTCAATTCAATCAGTTCTTCCCTGTACAGAAACCCAACTCAATACATTCTTCCGAGAAATGCCCCATCAATACTAGATGAGTAATGAAAAGCCTGGAATACCTTTACTATTACTATGGAATGTACAGTTACTACTTAGGAAGCCCAACTAATTTCCCGTAACCAAATTGACACTCTCCATTCTTGCACGTATCTGCTGCTTGTTTCAAAATACAATGTGACTCATTGATTTTAATTCATTCATTACAGCTTCCTTATAGTTATCGCTGTCTTTATAACATCAACACTCATTTAACTACATGTTTCTCTTGGGTATCTAATGCTTTTATTTTATGTATATTACCTGGCAACCACATTTCAAACTTGCCAGATGTTGGACTTGACCTGGACGTGTTATGGTCCGGTCCGGAGCCCACATTCCGGGTCTTGATCTGGTCTGCGGACTACGGACTCCAGGTCTTGTAGCCGTCCCTCCTTTCGCCCTTGAGCCCAATTAGTCAGACCTGTGGATCATTGTGGCTTGTTGGGGCTCAAGGAGGCGCACCTGTTGCCCATCGGCTGGCAGTGTATATAGGGGGCTCTGGGACAGGGGCGCGGGTTGTCCTGCCTATCCTGTTGCCCTGGCTTGGAGTCCCCCGGTTAAAGATGAGTTCTTTGAGTAAGTCTGGCAGTCACCCTGGACCTAGTTCCCTTCCTATCCCTTGTCTCTGTTGGGCAAGCCTGGCTGGACTGCTGTTGCCTGGCGGGGGCTCTGCCCCTTTCCATCCTTTGCTGTTGATGGGTTGTGCCCTGTAACCTACCCAGGTGTCCTGTGATCTGCCCAGGCCCCCGTGTTCCTGCCTGGGAGGTCTGGGCCCTGCCCAGGAGTTATACGGCCTGCCCAGTGAACTCCAAGATCCTGCTTGCCTGAATGAACTCTGGGATCCTCCTTGCCTGCCTGAACTCTAAGACTCTCTCGGAACCCCAGCATCACCTTGAACATCAAGTACCTCACACACACCACGGTCTCCATGTCTTGTCTCTCATTTAGTTGTTCCCGTCCTGCCCCTAGTACTTCAGTGCCTGTGTCCTGCACTTGGGTCCAGCTTCCTGTCCCCTTATGACACACCAATAAGCAAAGAGGTTGAAATTCTTAAGATTGGTCAAATACTTTTAAATCTATGCAGTAAAGGAAACCACTCCCAAGGATGGAGAAATTGATAACATGCCTGGAATGTTAACTGGTGAAGATGGGGGCATGTTGCAAAGCTATTCACTCACACGGAACGGTTATGAACTATTTGACTATACCAATGAAATTTGGAAATTTGCTTAATATTCCTGGTATAAAATCTTGCTTTCAGAAACCTGGTTTAAACTTAATATGCTGTGTTATACAGAAGTTCAAATTTACAATAGACATTGGACAATGCCTGTCTTCCATTACTTTCAGTTTGGCATATTGCATAAAATTGCAAAAAGTTACTCATTGACCAGCTTTCTTAACAAACATTATTCATTGTTTGCTATGATCTATTTGTAGCATTTCTGAAAATAACAATGACTTCTTCATATTTTTATATAAGTTTGTGGGGTTAACGTTGAGGAAGGACTATTGAGAAATATACCTGACATAATCATTATATATACCTGAACTATAATCACTATGTATTAGCTATTTACTATACTATGTAATCACTTCTAGGTACTGAATATTACTATGTATTATTTTACTAGACACATTTTGCTATGTGTTGTTTTAACTAGATACTTTGTACTCTTTTAGCTGCATACAGTGGCACTTACAGAACACCTGTTTAGCTAGCAGCACTATTAGCTAAAATGTACCCCATGTATTACACTCAGCCTTTGTTTAGTACGAGATAATGGTGGCGGACAGGATGCTGCGAGCAGGAATGTAATGTGAGGGAGGTTGTCTGGAAAAAATAACCTTGGCCAGGAATAAGGCTCCAATGCGAACGGGTGAAACATAATGGTGGCGCACCGAGAGCTAGGCAAGAGCGATTGATTAGTTAATATATAGATGATATGCAATTAAAGATTGATTGGGTATGCTGATGAAACCGAAATGTAACTGAGATAAGAAATTACTATAAAGAATGCTGTACACCGGAGCTCGGGGGGCTTTCAGTGACAAGTTCATTGATTGCCTCAGTCTTTGTTTGCAAATAAAGGTTTAAATTTCTTGAAGAATTGTCTGTGTCTCCAGGTCATTTCAAGTAACCACGACAGGAACTGTTGAGCGCACTGGAGCAGTGGGTCCCATTACTTCAATCTACTTCAGAGATCCAGACAATAATTTAATTGCAGTGTCCATTTACCATTCTGACCAACAGTAATCACAACAGCAAATATTGTTCGAATCTGCACAAGAAAGGAACCAACAAGATTTATTACTCCTCATATAACTATAGGGATACATTTACATAAATAATGTGCAATGCCGTAGCTGAATCAAGGAAGTTCAATTTTGAGAAAATATTCAGATTCAGATTGAGATTCAGATTCAGTTAATTGTCATTTAGAAACCACAAATGTAATGTATTTAAAAAATGAGACAACATTCCTCCAGAATGATATCACAAAAACATGACAAAACAGACTACACCAGAAAATCCACATAACGTTTGGCAATCCTCAATCCAGCGTCCGGAGAGGCTGCTGCGTATTAATATCGCGCTAACATCTTAGCGTGTTCCCCAGAAAGGAGCTCCAATCCCACCAGACAAACAAGACCAAAAACTAAAGCTACAAGACCTGCACAAAACCACATATTTACAACATATAGTTACAACAGTGCAAACAATAGCATAATTGATTAAAAAAAACAGACCATGGGAACAGTAAAAATAGTCCAAAGATGTTAAAGGACTATAAGTTCAAAAGAAATCACCAAACAGTTTCCACAAGTCTTCAGGGTCCCCGGTTGACTCGTCATCCCACAGCGGCGGCAGAAGGGAGTACCCCCGCTATGGACTTCCACAGCGCCGCCCGACTCAGCCTCGCAGACGCAGCACACAACGAAAGCTCCATCGAACCCAGCCTCGCAGACGCAGCAAACACCGAAAGCGACCTGACTGCAGCAGACTCCGAGTCCGTCGAACCTCTGAGACTCCAACCATCCCCTGCGGCACAGCTTCTCCGAGCACCATCCTCTGCCGAGCGTATTAAGACAGCCCCGCCATTGGCAACGCGACCCCGAGGACTGGGGGCCTGTTCTTCCCAGCAGAGACCCAGACCTCACAGCAGCAGCAGCAACAAAGAAGGTCTTCCTGGAGATTTTCAGATGTTCCTCCGTGCTCCCACGGCCATTTTTCATCGGATTATGATTGCACACGGCACCCCGCTTCACAAATAACAAATAACAGATAATCAGCTCTGGAGTGGCCGCTGCAAGCTGCGTTGCGCCGCCATCTTGAATATGCATTCTGATCTACCAATAATGTGATAGAAGGAGGTTAATATCAATCTTTGGCTGATTAATCTTTTTAAGTGTTTTTTAAACTTAATGGACAACAAATATTTTGTGATTATTGTAAATGAAAAATGACCGGAAAGGAGTAATATACAAAACATCACACTCTGAAGAATCAGACATGATTACTATTAATTTTCATAGTATTTAAGAATTCAATGAACTATCAATAATAAATCAATAAATACTCCTAAGTAGCACAGAAGTTAATGCACAAGCTCCTTATTTCTAATATATGGATCAACTCATCACCTGCAGCCTATTTAGATCAGCTTGCTTCCACAGTCATTGTTCACCCATCAAACCAGCTGGCGTCTACAAGTTACTCTTAGCCTTCATTTTCCTGTTCCTGTGGTGTTTAATGCATTTTCTCTCTCTTTTTATGGCCTCTTGTGCCTTGTTATTTTTGCATTTTATTATTAACAGTATCATTCGTCATTCATTCGTTTCCATGGCTTTGCTTTTGCATCAAGCCTCATCTACATCCCTGACGTTGCCTTGTTAACTACCTGTTGGACCTGCCTGTTTTTTTTTTATGATTCATTCACTTGAACACGTATGTCTCTCAATCACAGTCCCTCTTCATTTAGATAATCATCTAATTTTGATTTCTGTAACCTCACACTTGCCCATGCTAAACTCTGCCCGTTTAGCATTCGGGCTCTCACAACCAGACTGTGGAACAGTTTCCTCCCCCAAGCCATTAGACTCCTCAATTCCCAGAGTCTAGTCTGAGAGAGAGAGAGAGTGAGAGAGAGAGACACACACACACACACACACGCACACGCACACGCACACGCACACGCACACGCACACGCACACGCACACGCACACGCACACACACACACAAACCGAAACATTGACTGTTCCTTTCAACAGATGCTGCCCGACCTGCTGAGTACATCCAGCTCTTTTGTACGTCTTAATGTAGTTTTCTGTTGTTTCATGTAGCACCATGGTCCTGGAGGAACGTTGTTTTGTTTTTACTGTGTACTGTACCAGCAGTTATGGTTGAAATGACAATAAATCAACTTGACTTGACTTGACCTTTTGCCCAAATGCTCAATAATTTATTATTCATTGTTTGTATAATTGACTTGTTTGCAAACACATGAGGCTTGGCCAGAAAGTTTGCAGATAACATCAAGTTAGGATATGTTGTTAATTAGGAATTTATTATAGATTACAGGGGAATCTTAAACAACTGGGCAAGTGGGCCAAGGAGTGGCAAATGGATTTCAATGCAGATAAGTCTGAGATAATGCAATTTGGAAAGTCAAACTATTGCACGACCTGTACTATTATTAGTATATGCCCGAGGGAGTGTCATGAAACAGAGGAACACAGGAGTGCAAGTACAACGCCATTGAAAGCATCATCACAAGTAGACAGGATGGTGAAAAGGTGGTTAGCACACCGGCCTTCATCAGTCAGGGTTCTGAGCAAAGGAACTGAGACATTTATTCCAATTGTTGTGGCTGCACCTGATCTACTGTGTACTGCTTTGGTCACCCTGTTAAGAGTATGATTTAGTTCAATTGGAAAGGATGTAGAAAATATTTAGAACAATGTTGCAAGGTGTAGAGAGCCTGAGTGACAGGGTGAGGCTGGCTTGGACTTTGATCCTTGGAACATGAGGAGCAATCTTACAGATGAGACAAATTGAATAGTGGTAATCATTTTCTCCAGGTTAGCTGAGTCTAAAACTGGGGCTCACAGTTTCAGGGTGGAAGGGAAAAGGTTTTTCATATAGATTCCCCACACGTAAAAGAGGATTCCCCTGCACAAATAGTCAAGGTCTAAGTCCTGTCCCGAGCCTTTGTGGCTCATCAGGCCGGTGCTTATGCTGGTTTCTGTGGCACCATTTGGTACCTGCATCTGCACAATCACCTCAACTTTCTTAGACAAACATGTAGTCATCATTACCTACTCTCAAGGCTGTAGACTTGGACTGATTTAACTTCCTCAAAATAAACCCACTTCTGGGTCAGCACAATTTTGCCTTCATGACATCTACAAACGTTTGTATTTCATTTTGACATATATCAAGAAGGAATCTCATTAACTCATTCCTTATACCCTGAAGCTTTTTTGAAAGTTAAAGGGAGTTAACTGAAGATTTGTCACCGTATCCCATTTCTTTGGCTGGAGCAGGTATAGACCACACTCCAACCTGTTCCGTCAGTCAGTAACATCATGGCTAGCTCTGCACTTTGTCTGGTTTACTCTCCAGACCGCTATACAGAAATCCCAAAGTGTGCAAAATGATCTTGGCCTTAAGATACTCAAGGATGGTCCACAGCACTCTGGGATAAACAATTCCAAACAACTACAACATAAGAAATATTATTTCATGATTTACCTGCTATTCCCTGTCTGATCATTTTTTGGTTTCAATAAGATAATGTCATTTTAAAATAAGGTGGGTCCCTGGCCCTGTTACCCCCCATCATATAGTCACTTCCACCCAGTAATCAATCCACTGGAGCAATGCTGGAACACATTCAATTCAATCAGTTCTTCCCTGTACAGAAACCCAACTCAATGCATTCTTCCGAGAAATGCCCCATCAATACTAGATGAGTAATGAAAAGCCTGGAATACCTTTACTATTACTATGGAATGTACAGTTACTACTTAGGAAGCCCAACTAATTTCCCGTAACCAAATTGACACTCTCCATTCTTGCACGTATCTGCTGCTTGTTTCAAAATACAATGTGACTCATTGATTTTAATTCATTCATTACAGCTTCCTTATAGTTATCGCTGTCTTTATAACATCAACACTCATTTAACTACATGTTTCTCTTGGGTATCTAATGCTTTTATTTTATGTATATTACCTGGCAACCACATTTCAAACTTGCCAGATGTTGGACTTGACCTGGACGTGTTATGGTCCGGTCCGGAGCCCACATTCCGGGTCTTGATCTGGTCTGCGGACTACGGACTCCAGGTCTTGTAGCCGTCCCTCCTTTCACCCTTGAGCCCCATTAGTCAGACCTGTGGATCATTGTGGCTTGTTGGGGCTCAAGGAGGCGCACCTGATGCCCATCGGCTGGCAGTGTATATAGGGGGCTCTGGGACAGGGGCGCGGGTTGTCCTGCCTATCCTGTTGCCCTGGCTTGGAGTCCCCCGGTTAAAGATGAGTTCTTTGAGTAAGTCTGGCAGTCACCCTGGACCTAGTTCCCTTCCTATCCCTTGTCTCTGTTGGGCAAGCCTGGCTGGACTGCTGTTGCCTGGCGGGGGCTCTGCCCCTTTCCATCCTTTGCTGTTGATGGGTTGTGCCCTGTAACCTACCCAGGTGTCCTGTGATCTGCCCAGGCCCCCGTGTTCCTGCCTGGGAGGTCTGGGCCCTGCCCAGGAGTTATACGGCCTGCCCAGTGAACTCCAAGATCCTGCTTGCCTGAATGAACTCTGGGATCCTCCTTGCCTGCCTGAACTCTAAGACTCTCTCGGAACCCCAGCATCACCTTGAACATCAAGTACCTCACACACACCACGGTCTCCACGTCTTGTCTCTCATTTAGTTGTTCCCGTCCTGCCCCTAGTACTTCAGTGCCTGTGTCCTGCACTTGGGTCCAGCTTCCTGTCCCCTTATGACACACCAATAAGCAAAGAGGTTGAAATTCTTAAGATTGGTCAAATACTTTTAAATCTATGCAGTAAAGGAAACCACTCCCAAGGATGGAGAAATTGATAACATGCCTGGAATGTTAACTGGTGAAGATGGGGGCATGTTGCAAAGCTATTCACTCACACGGAACGGTTATGAACTATTTGACTATACCAATGAAATTTGGAAATTTGCTTAATATTCCTGGTATAAAATCTTGCTTTCAGAAACCTGGTTTAAACTTAATATGCTGTGTTATACAGAAGTTCAAATTTACAATAGACATTGGACAATGCCTGTCTTCCATTACTTTCAGTTTGGCATATTGCATAAAATTGCAAAAAGTTACTCATTGACCAGCTTTCTTAACAAACATTATTCATTGTTTGCTATGATCTATTTGTAGCATTTCTGGAAATAACAATGACTTCTTCATATTTTTATATAAGTTTGTGGGGTTAACGTTGAGGAAGGACTATTGAGAAATATACCTGACATAATCATTATATATACCTGAACTATAATCACTATGTATTAGCTATTTACTATACTATGTAATCACTTCTAGGTACTGAATATTACTATGTATTATTTTACTAGACACATTTTGCTATGTGTTGTTTTAACTAGATACTTTGTACTCTTTTAGCTGCATACAGTGGCACTTACAGAACACCTGTTTAGCTAGCAGCACTATTAGCTAAAATGTACCCCATGTATTACACTCAGCCTTTGTTTAGTACGAGATAACAGTGGCAGACAGGATGCTGCGAGCAGGAATGTAATGTGAGGGAGGTTTTTGGAAAAAATAACCTTGGCCAGGAATAAGGCTCCAATGCGAACGGGTGAAACATAATGGTGGCGCACCGAGAGCTAGGCAAGAGCGATTGATTAGTTAATATATAGATGATATGCAATTAAAGATTGATTGGGTATGCTGATGAAACCGAAATGTAACTGAGATAAGAAATTACTATAAAGAATGCTGTACACCGGAGCTCGGGGGGCTTTCGGTGACAAGTTCATTGATTGCCTCAGCCTTTGTTTGCAAATAAAGGTTTAAATTTCTTGAAGAATTGTCTGTGTCTCCAGGTCATTTCAAGTAACCACGACAGGAACTGTTGAGCGCACTGGAGCAGTGGGTCCCATTACTTCAATCTACTTCAGAGATCCAGACAATAATTTAATTGCAGTTCCCATTTACCATTCTGACCAACAGTAATCACAACAGCAAATATTGTTCGAATCTGCACAAGAAAGGAACCAACAAGATTCATTACTCCTCATATAACTATAGGGATACAATTACATAAATAATGTGCAATGCTGTAGCTGAATCAAGGAAGTTCAATTTTGAGAAAATATTCAGATTCAGATTCAGTTTATTGTCATTTAGAAACCACAAATGTAATGTATTTAAAAAATGAGACAACATTCCTCCAGAATGATATCACAAAAACATGACAAAACAGACTACACCAGAAAATCCACATAACGTTTGGCAATCCTCAATCCAGCGTCCGGAGAGGCTGCTGCGTATTAATATCGCGCTAACATCTTAGCGTGTTCCCCAGAAAGGAGCTCCAATCCCACCAGACAAACAAGACCAAAAACTAAAGCTACAAGACTTGCACAAAACCACATATTTACAACATATAGTTACAACAGTGCAAACAATAGCATAATTGATAAAAAAAAAACAGACCATGGGCACAGTAAAAATAGTCCAAAGATGTTAAAGGACTATAAGTTCAAAAGAAATCACCAAACAGTTTCCACAAGTCTTCAGGGTCCCCGGTTGACTCGTCATCCCACAGCGGTGGCAGAAGGGAGTACCCCCGCTATGGACTTCCACAGCGCCGCCCGACTCAGCCTCGCAGACGCAGCACACAACGAAAGCTCCATCGAACCCAGCCTCGCAGACGCAGCACACACCGAAAGCGACCTGACTGCAGCAGACTCCGAGTCCGTCGAACCTCTGAGCCTCCAACCATCCCCTGCGGCACAGCTTCTCCGAGCACCATCCTCTGCCGAGCGTATTAAGACAGCCCCGCCATTGGCAACGCGACCCCGAGGACTGGGGGCCTGTTTTTCCCAGCAGAGACCCAGACCTCACAGCAGCAGCAGCAACGAAGAAGGTCTTCCTGGAGATTTTCAGATGTTCCTCCGTGCTCCCACGGCCATTTTTCATCGGATTATGATTGCACACGGCACCCCGCTTCACAAATAACAAATAACAGATAATCAGCTCTGGAGTGGCCGCTGCAAGCTGCGTTGCGCCGCCATCTTGAATATGCATTCTGATCTACCAATAATGTGATAGAAGGAGGTTAATATCAATCTTTGGCTGATTAATCTTTTAAAGTGTTTTTTAAACTTAATGGACAACAAATATTTTGTGATTATTGTAAATGAAAAATGACCGGAAAGGAGTAATATACAAAACATCACACTCTGAAGAATCAGACATGATTACTATTAATTTTCATAGTATTTAAGAATTCAATGAACTATCAATAATAAATCAATAAATACTCCTAAGTAGCACAGAAGTTAATGCACAAGCTCCTTATTTCTAATATATGGATCAACTCATCACCTGCAGCCTATTTAGATCAGCTTGCTTCCACAGTCATTGTTCACCCATCAAACCAGCTGGCATCTACAAGTTACTCTTAGCCTTCATTTTCCTGTTCCTGTGGTGTTTAATGCATTTTCTCTCTCTTTTTATGGCCTCTTGTGCCTTGCTATTTTTGCATTTTATTATTAACAGTATCATTTGTCATTCATTCATCTCTGTGCCTCTGCTTTTGCGTCAAGCCTCATCTACATCCCTGACATTGCCTTGTTAACTACCTGTTGGACCTGCCTGTTTTTTTTATGATTCATTCACTTGAACACGTATGTCTCTCAATCACAGTCCCTCTTCATTTAGATAATCATCTAATTTTGATTTCTGTAACCTCACACTTGCCCATGCTAAACTCTGCCCGTTTAGCATTCGGGCTCTCACAACCAGACTGTGGAACAGTTTCCTCCCCCAAGCCATTAGACTCCTCAATTCCCAGGGTCTAGTCTGAGAGAGAGAGAGAGAGAGAGAGAGACACACACACACACACACACACACACACACAAACCGAAACATTGACTGTTCCTTTCAACAGATGCTGCCTGACCTGCTGAATACATCCAGCTCTTTTGTACGTCTTAATGTAGTTTTCTGTTGTTTCATGTAGCACCATGGTCCTGGAGGAACGTTGTTTTGTTTTTACTGTGTACTGTACCAGCAGTTATGGTTGAAATGACAATAAATCAACTTGACTTGACTTGACTTTTTGCCCAAATGCTCAATAATTTATTATTCATTGTTTGTATAATTGACTTGTTTGCAAACACATGAGGCTTGGCCAGAAAGTTTGCAGATAACATCAAGTTAGGATATGTCGTTAATTAGGAATTTATTATAGATTACAGGGGAATCTTAAACAACTGGGCAAGTGGGCCAAGGAGTGGCAAATGGATTTCAATGCAGATAAGTCTGAGATAATGCAATTTGGAAAGTCAAACTATCGCACGACCTGTACTATTATTAGTATATGCCCGAGGGAGTGTCATGGAACAGAGGAACACAGGAGTGCAAGTACAACGCCATTGAAAGCATCATCACAAGTAGACAGGATGGTGAAAAGGTGGTTAGCACACCGGCCTTCATCAGTCAGGGTTCTGAGCAAAGGAACTGAGACATTTATTCCAATTGTTGTGGCTGCACCTGATCTACTGTGTACTGCTTTGGTCACCCTGTTAAGAGTATGATTTAGTTCAATTGGAAAGGATGTAGAAAATATTTAGAACAATGTTGCAAGGTGTAGAGAGCCTGAGTGACAGGGTGAGGCTGGCTTGGTCTTTGATCCTTGGAACATGAGGAGCAATCTTACAGATGAGACAAATTGAATAGTGGTAATCATTTTCTCCAGGTTAGGTGAGTCTAAAACTGGGGCTCACAGATTCAGGGTGGAAGGGAAAAGGTTTTTCATATAGATTCCCCACACGTAAAAGAGGATTCCCCTGCACAAATAGTCAAGGTCTAAGTCCTGTCCCGAGCCTTTGTGGCTCATCAGGCCGGTGCTTATGCTGGTTTCTGTGGCACCATTTGGTACCTGCATCTGCACAATCACCTCAACTTTCTTAGACAAACATGTAGTCATCATTACCTACTCTCAAGGCTGTAGACTTGGACTCCTTTAACTTCCTCAAAATAAACCCACTTCTGGGTCAGCACAATTTTGCCTTCATGACATCTACAAACGTTTGTATTTCATTTTGGCATACATCAAGAAGGAATCTCATTAACTCATTCCTTATACCCTGAAGCTTTTTTAAAAGTTAAAGGGAGTTAACTGAAGATTTGTCACCGTATCCCATTTCTTTGGCTGGAGCAGGTATAGACCACACTCCAACCTGTTCCGTCAGTCAGTAACATCATGGCTAGCTCTGCACTTTGTCTGGTTTACTCTCCAGACCCCTATACAGAAATCCCAAAGTGTGCAAAATGATCTTGGCCTTAATATACTCAAGGATGGTCCACAGCACTCTGGGATAAACAATTCCAAACAACTACAACATAAGAAATATTATTTCATGATTTACCTGCTATTCCCTGTCTGATCATTTTTTGGTTTCAATAAGATAATGTCATTTTAAAATAAGGTGGGTCCCTGGCCCTGTTACCCCCCATCATATAGTCACTTCCACCCAGTAATCGATCCACTGGAGCAATGCTGGAACACGTTCAATTCAATCAGTTCTTCCCTGTACAGAAACCCAACTCAATGCATTCTTCCGAGAAATGCCCCATCAATACTAGATGGATAATCAAAAGCCTGGAATACCTTTACTATTACTATGGAATGTACAGTTACTACTTAGGAAGCCCAACTAATTTCCCGTAACCAAATTGACACTCTCCATTCTTGCACGTATCTGCTGCTTGTTTCAAAATACAATGTGACTCATTGATTTTAATTCATTCATTACAGCTTCCTTATACTTATCGCTGTCTTTATAACATCAACACTCATTTAACTACATGTTGCTCTTGGGTATCTAATGCTTTTATTTTATGTATATTACCTGGCAACCACATTTCAAACTTGCCAGATGTTGGACTTGACCTGGACGTGTTATGGTCCGGTCCGGAGCCCACATTCTGGGTCTTGATCTGGTCTGCGGACTACGGACTCCAGGTCTTGTAGCCGTCCCTCCTTTCGCCCTTGAGCCCCATTAGTCAGACCTGTGGATCATTGTGGCTTGTTGGGGCTCAAGGAGGCGCACCTGTTGCCCATCGGCTGGCAGTGTATATAGGGGGCTCTGGGACAGGGGCACGGGTTGTCCTGGCTATCCTGTTGCCCTGGCTTGGAGTCCCCCGGTTAAAGATGAGTTCTTTGAGTAAGTCTGGCAGTCACCCTGGACCTAGTTCCCTTCCTATCCCTTGTCTCTGTTGGGCAAGCCTGGCTGGACTGCTGTTGCCTGGCGGGGGCTCTGCCCCTTTCCATCCTTTGCTGTTGATGGGTTGTGCCCTGTAACCTACCCAGGTGTCCTGTGATCTGCCCAGGCCCCCGTGTTCCTGCCTGGGAGGTCTGGGCCCTGCCCAGGAGTTATACGGCCTGCCCAGTGAACTCCAAGATCCTGCTTGCCTGAATGAACTCTGGGATCCTCCTTGCCTGCCTGAACTCTAAGACTCTCTCGGAACCCCAGCATCACCTTGAACATCACGTACCTCACACACACCATGGTCTCCACGTCTTGTCTCTCATTTAGTTGTTCCCGTCCTGCCCCTGGTACTTCAGTGCCTGTGTCCTGCACTTGGGTCCAGCTTCCTGTCCCCTTATGACACACCAATAAGCAAAGAGGTTGAAATTCTTAAGATTGGTCAAATACTTTTAAATCTATGCAGTAAAGGAAACCACTCCCAAGGATGGAGAAATTGATAACATGCCTGGAATGTTAACTGGTGAAGATGGGGGCATGTTGCAAAGCTATTCACTCACACGGAACGGTTATGAACTATTTGACTATACCAATGAAATTTGGAAATTTGCTTAATATTCCTGGTATAAAATCTTGCTTTCAGAAACCTGGTTTAAACTTAATATGCTGTGTTATACAGAAGTTCAAATTTACAATAGACATTGGACAATGCCTGTCTTCCATTACTTTCAGTTTGGCATATTGCATAAAATTGCAAAAAGTTACTCATTGACCAGCTTTCTTAACAAACATTATTCATTGTTTGCTATGATCTATTTGTAGCATTTCTGAAAATAACAATGACTTCTTCATATTTTTATATAAGTTTGTGGGGTTAACGTTGAGGAAGGACTATTGAGAAATATACCTGACATAATCATTATATATACCTGAACTATAATCACTATGTATTAGCTGTTTACTATACTATGTAATCACTTCTAGGTACTGAATATTACTATGTATTATTTTACTAGACACATTTTGCTATGTGTTGTTTTAACTAGATACTTTGTACTCTTTTAGCTGCATACAGTGGCACTTACAGAACACCTGTTTAGCTAGCAGCACTATTAGCTAAAATGTACCCCATGTATTACACTCAGCCTTTGTTTAGAACGAGATAACGGTGGCGGACAGGATGCTGCGAGCAGGAATGTAATGTGAGGGAGGTTTTTGGAAAAAATAACCTTGGCCAGGAATAAGGCTCCAATGCGAACGGGTGAAACATAATGGTGGCGCACCGAGAGCTAGGCAAGAGCGATTGATTAGTTAATATATAGATGATATGCAATTAAAGATTGATTGGGTATGCTGATGAAACCGAAATGTAACTGAGATAAGAAATTACTATAAAGAATGCTGTACACCGGAGCTCGGGGGGCTTTCAGTGACAAGTTCATTGATTGCCTCAGCCTTTGTTTGCAAATAAAGGTTTAAATTTCTTGAAGAATTGTCTGTGTCTCCAGGTCATTTCAAGTAACCACGACAGGAACTGTTGAGCGCACTGGAGCAGTGGGTCCCATTACTTCAATCTACTTCAGAGATCCAGACAATAATTTAATTGCAGTTTCCATTTACCATTCTGACCAACAGTAATCACAACAGCAAATATTGTTCGAATCTGCACAAGAAAGGAACCAACAAGATTTATTACTCCTCATATAACTATAGGGATACATTTACATAAATAATGTGCAATGCCGTAGCTGAATCAAGGAAGTTCAATTTTGAGAAAATATTCAGATTCAGATTGAGATTCAGATTCAGTTAATTGTCATTTAGAAACCACAAATGTAATGTATTTAAAAAATGAGACAACATTCCTCCAGAATGATATCACAAAAACATGACAAAACAGACTACACCAGAAAATCCACATAACGTTTGGCAATCCTCAATCCAGCGTCCGGAGAGGCTGCTGCGTATTAATATCGCGCTAACATCTTAGCGTGTTCCCCAGAAAGGAGCTCCAATCCCACCAGACAAACAAGACCAAAAACTAAAGCTACAAGACCTGCACAAAACCACATATTTACAACATATAGTTACAACAGTGCAAACAATAGCATAATTGATTAAAAAAAACAGACCATGGGAACAGTAAAAATAGTCCAAAGATGTTAAAGGACTATAAGTTCAAAAGAAATCACCAAACAGTTTCCACAAGTCTTCAGGGTCCCCGGTTGACTCGTCATCCCACAGCGGCGGCAGAAGGGAGTACCCCCGCTATGGACTTCCACAGCGCCGCCCGACTCAGCCTCGCAGACGCAGCACACAACGAAAGCTCCATCGAACCCAGCCTCGCAGACGCAGCAAACACCGAAAGCGACCTGACTGCAGCAGACTCCGAGTCCGTCGAACCTCTGAGACTCCAACCATCCCCTGCGGCACAGCTTCTCCGAGCACCATCCTCTGCCGAACGTATTAAGACAGCCCCGCCATTGGCAACGCGACCCCGAGGACTGGGGGCCTGTTCTTCCCAGCAGAGACCCAGACCTCACAGCAGCAGCAGCAACAAAGAAGGTCTTCCTGGAGATTTTCAGATGTTCCTCCGTGCTCCCACGGCCGTTTTTCATCGGATTATGATTGCACACGGCACCCCGCTTCACAAATAACAAATAACAGATAATCAGCTCTGGAGTGGCCGCTGCAAGCTGCGTTGCGCCGCCATCTTGAATATGCATTCTGATCTACCAATAATGTGATAGAAGGAGGTTAATATCAATCTTTGGCTGATTAATCTTTTTAAGTGTTTTTTAAACTTAATGGACAACAAATATTTTGTGATTATTGTAAATGAAAAATGACCGGAAAGGAGTAATATACAAAACATCACACTCTGAAGAATCAGACATGATTACTATTAATTTTCATAGTATTTAAGAATTCAATGAACTATCAATAATAAATCAATAAATACTCCTAAGTAGCACAGAAGTTAATGCACAAGCTCCTTATTTCTAATATATGGATCAACTCATCACCTGCAGCCTATTTAGATCAGCTTGCTTCCACAGTCATTGTTCACCCATCAAACCAGCTGGCGTCTACAAGTTACTCTTAGCCTTCATTTTCCTGTTCCTGTGGTGTTTAATGCATTTTCTCTCTCTTTTTATGGCCTCTTGTGCCTTGTTATTTTTGCATTTTATTATTAACAGTATCATTCGTCATTCATTCGTTTCCATGGCTTTGCTTTTGCATCAAGCCTCATCTACATCCCTGACGTTGCCTTGTTAACTACCTGTTGGACCTGCCTGTTTTTTTTTTATGATTCATTCACTTGAACACGTATGTCTCTCAATCACAGTCCCTCTTCATTTAGATAATCATCTAATTTTGATTTCTGTAACCTCACACTTGCCCATGCTAAACTCTGCCCGTTTAGCATTCGGGCTCTCACAACCAGACTGTGGAACAGTTTCCTCCCCCAAGCCATTAGACTCCTCAATTCCCAGAGTCTAGTCTGAGAGAGAGAGAGAGAGAGAGAGAGAGAGAGAGAGACACACACACACACACGCACACACACACACACACACACAAACCGAAACATTGACTGTTCCTTTCAACAGATGCTGCCCGACCTGCTGAGTACATCCAGCTCTTTTGTACGTATTAATGTAGTTTTCTGTTGTTTCATGTAGCACCATGGTCCTGGAGGAACGTTGTTTTGTTTTTACTATGTACTGTACCAACAGTTATGGTTGAAATGACAATAAATCAACTTGACTTGACTTGACTTTTTGCCCAAATGCTCAATAATTTATTATTCATTGTTTGTATAATTGACTTGTTTGCAAACACATGAGGCTTGGCCAGAAAGTTTGCAGATAACATCAAGTTAGGATATGTTGTTAATTAGGAATTTATTATAGATTACGGGGAATCTTAAACAACTGGGCAAGTGGGCCAAGGAGTGGCAAATGGATTTCAATGCAATTAAGTCTGAGATAATGCAATTTGGAAAGTCAAACTATCGCACGACCTGTACTATTATTAGTATATGCCCGAGGGAGTGTCATGGAACAGAGGAACACAGGAGTGCAAGTACAACGCCATTGAAAGCATCATCACAAGTAGACAGGATGGTGAAAAGGTGGTTAGCACACCGGCCTTCATCAGTCAGGGTTCTGAGCAAAGGAACTGAGACATTTATTCCAATTGTTGTGGCTGCACCTGATCTACTGTGTACTGCTTTGGTCACCCTGTTAAGAGTATGATTTAGTTCAATTGGAAAGGATGTAGAAAATATTTAGAACAATGTTGCAAGGTGTAGAGAGCCTGAGTGACAGGGTGAGGCTGGCTTGGTCTTTGATCCTTGGAACATGAGGAGCAATCTTACAGATGAGACAAATTGAATAGTGGTAATCATTTTCTCCAGGTTAGGTGAGTCTAAAACTGGGGCTCACAGATTCAGGGTGGAAGGGAAAAGGTTTTTCATATAGATTCCCCACACGTAAAAGAGGATTCCCCTGCACAAATAGTCAAGGTCTAAGTCCTGTCCCGAGCATTTGTGGCTCATCAGGCCGGTGCTTATGCTGGTTTCTGTGGCACCATTTGGTACCTGCATCTGCACAATCACCTCAACTTTCTTAGACAAACATGTAGTCATCATTACCTACTCTCAAGGATGTAGACTTGGACTGATTTAACTTCCTCAAAATAAACCCACTTCTGGGTCAGCACAATTTTGCCTTCATGACATCTACAAACGTTTGTATTTCATTTTGGCATATATCAAGAAGGAATCTCATTAACTCATTCCTTATACCCTGAAGCTTTTTTAAAAGTTAAAGGGAGTTAACTGAAGATTTGTCACCGTATCCCATTTCTTTGGCTGGAGCAGGTATAGACCACACTCCAACCTGTTCCGTCAGTCAGTAACATCATGGCTAGCTCTGCACTTTGTCTGGTTTACTCTCCAGACCGCTATACAGAAATCCCAAAGTGTGCAAAATGATCTTGGCCTTAATATACTCAAGGATGGTCCACAGCACTCTGGGATAAACAATTCCAAACAACTACAACATAAGAAATATTATTTCATGATTTACCTGCTATTCCCTGTCTGATCATTTTTTGGTTTCAATAAGATAATGTCATTTTAAAATAAGGTGGGTCCCTGGCCCTGTTACCCCCCATCATATAGTCACTTCCACCCAGTAATCGATCCACTGGAGCAATGCTGGAACACGTTCAATTCAATCAGTTCTTCCCTGTACAGAAACCCAACTCAATGCATTCTTCCGAGAAATGCCCCATCAATACTAGATGGGTAATGAAAAGCCTGGAATACCTTTACTATTACTATGGAATGTACAGTTACTACTTAGGAAGCCCAACTAATTTCCCGTAACCAAATTGACACTCTCCATTCTTGCACGTATCTGCTGCTTGTTTCAAAATACAATGTGACTCATTGATTTTAATTCATTCATTACAGCTTCCTTATACTTATCGCTGTCTTTATAACATCAACACTCATTTAACTACATGTTGCTCTTGGGTATCTAATGCTTTTATTTTATGTATATTACCTGGCAACCACATTTCAAACTTGCCAGATGTTGGACTTGACCTGGACGTGTTATGGTCCGGTCCGGAGCCCACATTCTGGGTCTTGATCTGGTCTGCGGACTACGGACTCCAGGTCTTGTAGCCGTCCCTCCTTTCGCCCTTGAGCTCCATTAGTCAGACCTGTGGATCATTGTGGCTTGTTGGGGCTCAAGGAGGCGCACCTGTTGCCCATCGGCTGGCAGTGTATATAGGGGGCTCTGGGACAGGGGCGCGGGTTGTCCTGCCTATCCTGTTGCCCTGGCTTGGAGTCCCCCGGTTAAAGATGAGTTCTTTGAGTAAGTCTGGCAGTCACCCTGGACCTAGTTCCCTTCCTATCCCTTGTCTCTGTTGGGCAAGCCTGGCTGGACTGCTGTTGCCTGGCGGGGGCTCTGCCCCTTTCCATCCTTTGCTGTTGATGGGTTGTGCCCTGTAACCTACCCAGGTGTCCTGTGATCTGCCCAGGCCCCCGTGTTCCTGCCTGGGAGGTCTGGGCCCTGCCCAGGAGTTATACGGCCTGCCCAGTGAACTCCAAGATCCTGCTTGCCTGAATGAACTCTGGGATCCTCCTTGCCTGCCTGAACTCTAAGACTCTCTCGGAACCCCAGCATCGCCTTGAACATCACGTCCCTCACACACACCACGGTCTCCACGTCTTGTCTCTCATTTAGTTGTTCCCGTCCTGCCCCTAGTACTTCAGTGCCTGTGTCCTGCACTTGGGTCCAGCTTCCTGTCCCCTTATGACACACCAATAAGCAAAGAGGTTGAAATTCTTAAGATTGGTCAAATACTTTTAAATCTATGCAGTAAAGGAAACCACTCCCAAGGATGGAGAAATTGATAACATGCCTGGAATGTTAACTGGTGAAGATGGGGGCATGTTGCAAAGCTATTCACTCACACGGAATGGTTATGAACTATTTGACTATACCAATGAAATTTGGAAATTTGCTTAATATTCCTGGTATAAAATCTTGCTTTCAGAAACCTGGTTTAAACTTAATATGCTGTGTTATACAGAAGTTCAAATTTACAATAGACATTGGACAATGCCTGTCTTCCATTACTTTCAGTTTGGCATATTGCATAAAATTGCAAAAAGTTACTCATTGACCAGCTTTCTTAACAAACATTATTCATTGTTTGCTATGATCTATTTGTAGCATTTCTGGAAATAACAATGACTTCTTCATATTTTTATATAAGTTTGTGGGGTTAACGTTGAGGAAGGACTATTGAGAAATATACCAGACATAAACATTATATATACCTGAACTATAATCACTATGTATTAGCTACTTACTATACTATGTAATCACTTCTAGGTACTGAATATTACTATGTATTATTTTACTAGACACATTTTGCTATGTGTTGTTTTAACTAGATACTTTGTACTCTTTTAGCTGCATACAGTGGCACTTACAGAACACCTGTTTAGCTAGCAGCACTATTAGCTAAAATGTACCCCATGTATTACACTCAGCCTTTGTTTAGTACGAGATAACGGTGGCGGACAGGATGCTGCGAGCAGGAATGTAATGTGAGGGAGGTTGTCTGGAAAAAATAACCTTGGCCAGGAATAAGGCTCCAATGCGAACGGGTGAAACATAATGGTGGCGCACCGAGAGCTAGGCAAGAGCGATTGATTAGTTAATATATAGATGATATGCAATTAAAAATTGATTGGGTATGCTGATGAAACCGAAATGTAACTGAGATAAGAAATTACTATAAAGAATGCTGTACACCGGAGCTCGGGGGGCTTTCAGTGACAAGTTCATTGATTGCCTCAGTCTTTGTTTGCAAATAAAGGTTTAAATTTCTTGAAGAATTGTCTGTGTCTCCAGGTCATTTCAAGTAACCACGACAGGAACTGTTGAGCGCACTGGAGCAGTGGGTCCCATTACTTCAATCTACTTCAGAGATCCAGACAATAATTTAATTGCAGTTTCCATTTACCATTCTGACCAACAGTAATCACAACAGCAAATATTGTTCGAATCTGCACAAGAAAGGAACCAACAAGATTTATTACTCCTCATATAACTATAGGGATACAATTACATAAATAATGTGCAATGCCGTAGCTGAATCAAGGAAGTTCAATTTTGAGAAAATATTCAGATTGAGATTCAGATTCAGATTCAGTTTATTGTCATTTAGAAACCACAAATGTAATGTATTTAAAAAATGAGACAACATTCCTCCAGAATGATATCACAAAAACATGACAAAACAGACTACACCAGAAAATCCACATAACGTTTGGCAATCCTCAATCCAGCGTCCGGAGAGGCTGCTGCGTATTAATATCGCGCTAACATCTTAGCGTGTTCCCCAGAAAGGAGCTCCAATCCCACCAGACAAACAAGACCAAAAACTAAAGCTACAAGACCTGCACAAAACCACATATTTACAACATATAGTTACAACAGTGCAAACAATAGCATAATTGATTTAAAAAAACTGACCATGGGCACAGTAAAAATAGTCCAAAGATGTTAAAGGACTATAAGTTCAAAAGAAATCACCAAACAGTTTCCACAAGTCTTCAGGGTCCCCGGTTGACTCGTCATCCCACAGCGGCGGCAGAAGGGAGTACCCCCGCTATGGACTTCCACAGCGCCGCCCGACTCAGCCTCGCAGACGCAGCACACAACGAAAGCTCCATCGAACCCAGCCTCGCAGACGCAGCACACACCGAAAGCGACCTGACTGCAGCAGACTCCAAGTCCGTCAAACCTCTGAGCCTCCAACCATCCCCTGCGGCACAGCTTCTCCGAGCACCATCCTCTGCCGAGCGTATTAAGTCAGCCCCGCCATTGGCAACGCGACCCCGAGGACTGGGGGCCTGTTCTTCCCAGCAGAGACCCAGACCTCACAGCAGCAGCAGCAACGAAGAAGGTCTTCCTGGAGATTTTCAGATGTTCCTCCGTGCTCCCACGGCCGTTTTTCATCGGATTATGATTGCACACGGCACCCCGCTTCACAAATAACAAATAACAGATAATCAGCTCTGGAGTGGCCGCTGCAAGCTGCGTTGCGCCGCCATCTTGAATATGCATTCTGATCTACCAATAATGTGATAGAAGGAGGTTAATATCAATCTTTGGCTGATTAATCTTTTTAAGTGTTTTTTAAACTTAATGGACAACAAATATTTTGTGATTATTGTAAATGAAAAATGACCGGAAAGGAGTAATATACAAAACATCACACTCTGAAGAATCAGACATGATTACTATTAATTTTCATAGTATTTAAGAATTCAATGAACTATCAATAATAAATCAATAAATACTCCTAAGTAGCACAGAAGTTAATGCACAAGCTCCTTATTTCTAATATATGGATCAACTCATCACCTGCAGCCTATTTAGATCAGCTTGCTTCCACAGTCATTGTTCACCCATCAAACCAGCTGGCGTCTACAAGTTACTCTTAGCCTTCATTTTCCTGTTCCTGTGGTGTTTAATGCATTTTCTCTCTCTTTTTATGGCCTCTTGTGCCTTGCTATTTTTGCATTTTATTATTAACAGTATCATTTGTCATTCATTCATCTCTGTGCCTCTGCTTTTGCGTCAAGCCTCATCTACATCCCTGACATTGCCTTGTTAACTACCTGTTGGACCTGCCTGTTTTTTTTATGATTCATTCACTTGAACACGTATGTCTCTCAATCACAGTCCCTCTTCATTTAGATAATCATCTAATTTTGATTTCTGTAACCTCACACTTGCCCATGCTAAACTCTGCCCGTTTAGCATTCGGGCTCTCACAACCAGACTGTGGAACAGTTTCCTCCCCCAAGCCATTAGACTCCTCAATTCCCAGGGTCTAGTCTGAGAGAGAGAGAGAGAGAGAGAGAGAGAGAGAGAGACACACACACACACACACACACACACAAACCGAAACATTGACTGTTCCTTTCAACAGATGCTGCCTGACCTGCTGAGTACATCCAGCTCTTTTGTACGTCTTAATGTAGTTTTCTGTTGTTTCATGTAGCACCATGGTCCTGGAGGAACGTTGTTTTGTTTTTACTGTGTACTGTACCAGCAGTTATGGTTGAAATGACAATAAATCAACTTGACTTGACTTGACTTTTTGCCCAAATGCTCAATAATTTATTATTCATTGTTTGTATAATTGACTTGTTTGCAAACACATGAGGCTAGGCCAGAAAGTTTGGAGATAACATCAAGTTAGGATATGTCGTTAATTAGGAATTTATTATAGATTACAGGGGAATCTTAAACAACTGGGCAAGTGGGCCAAGGAGTGGCAAATGGATTTCAATGCAGATAAGTCTGAGATAATGCAATTTGGAAAGTCAAACTATCGCACGACCTGTACTATTATTAGTATATGCCCGAGGGAGTGTCATGGAACAGAGGAACACAGGAGTGCAAGTACAACGCCATTGAAAGCATCATCACAAGTAGACAGGATGGTGAAAAGGTGGTTAGCACACCGGCCTTCATCAGTCAGGGTTCTGAGCAAAGGAACTGAGACATTTATTCCAATTGTTGTGGCTGCACCTGATCTACTGTGTACTGCTTTGGTCACCCTGTTAAGAGTATGATTTAGTTCAATTGGAAAGGATGTAGAAAATATTTAGAACAATGTTGCAAGGTGTAGAGAGCCTGAGTGACAGGGTGAGGCTGGCTTGGTCTTTGATCCTTGGAACATGAGGAGCAATCTTACAGATGAGACAAATTGAATAGTGGTAATCATTTTCTCCAGGTTAGGTGAGTCTAAAACTGGGGCTCACAGATTCAGGGTGGAAGGGAAAAGGTTTTTCATATAGATTCCCCACACGTAAAAGAGGATTCCCCTGCACAAATAGTCAAGGTCTAAGTCCTGTCCCGAGCCTTTGTGGCTCATCAGGCCGGTGCTTATGCTGGTTTCTGTGGCACCATTTGGTACCTGCATCTGCACAATCACCTCAACTTTCTTAGACAAACATGTAGTCATCATTACCTACTCTCAAGGCTGTAGACTTGGACTCCTTTAACTTCCTCAAAATAAACCCACTTCTGGGTCAGCACAATTTTGCCTTCATGACATCTACAAACGTTTGTATTTCATTTTGGCATACATCAAGAAGGAATCTCATTAACTCATTCCTTATACCCTGAAGCTTTTTTAAAAGTTAAAGGGAGTTAACTGAAGATTTGTCACCGTATCCCATTTCTTTGGCTGGAGCAAGTATAGACCACACTCCAACCTGTTCCGTCAGTCAGTAACATCATGGCTAGCTCTGCACTTTGTCTGGTTTACTCTCCAGACCGCTATACAGAAATCCCAAAGTGTGCAAAATGATCTTGGCCTTAATATACTCAAGGATGGTCCACAGCACTCTGGGATAGACAATTCCAAACAACTACAACATAAGAAATATTATTTCATGATTTACCTGCTATTCCCTGTCTGATCATTTTTTGGTTTCAATAAGATAATGTCATTTTAAAATAAGGTGGGTCCCTGGCCCTGTTACCCCCCATCATATAGTCACTTCCACCCAGTAATCGATCCACTGGAGCAATGCTGGAACACGTTCAATTCAATCAGTTCTTCCCTGTACAGAAACCCAACTCAATGCATTCTTCCGAGAAATGCCCCATCAATACTAGATGGGTAATGAAAAGCCTGGAATACCTTTACTATTACTATGGAATGTACAGTTACTACTTAGGAAGCCCAACTAATTTCCCGTAACCAAATTGACACTCTCCATTCTTGCACGTATCTGCTGCTTGTTTCAAAATACAATGTGACTCATTGATTTTAATTCATTCATTACAGCTTCCTTATACTTATCGCTGTCTTTATAACATCAACACTCATTTAACTACATGTTGCTCTTGGGTATCTAATGCTTTTATTTTATGTATATTACCTGGCAACCACATTTCAAACTTGCCAGATGTTGGACTTGACCTGGACGTGTTATGGTCCGGTCCGGAGCCCACATTCTGGGTCTTGATCTGGTCTGCGGACTACGGACTCCAGGTCTTGTAGCCGTCCCTCCTTTCGCCCTTGAGCCCCATTAGTCAGACCTGTGGATCATTGTGGCTTGTTGGGGCTCAAGGAGGCGCACCTGTTGCCCATCGGCTGGCAGTGTATATAGGGGGCTCTGGGACAGGGGCACGGGTTGTCCTGGCTATCCTGTTGCCCTGGCTTGGAGTCCCCCGGTTAAAGATGAGTTCTTTGAGTAAGTCTGGCAGTCACCCTGGACCTAGTTCCCTTCCTATCCCTTGTCTCTGTTGGGCAAGCCTGGCTGGACTGCTGTTGCCTGGCGGGGGCTCTGCCCCTTTCCATCCTTTGCTGTTGATGGGTTGTGCCCTGTAACCTACCCAGGTGTCCTGTGATCTGCCCAGGCCCCCGTGTTCCTGCCTGGGAGGTCTGGGCCCTGCCCAGGAGTTATACGGCCTGCCCAGTGAACTCCAAGATCCTGCTTGCCTGAATGAACTCTGGGATCCTCCTTGCCTGCCTGAACTCTAAGACTCTCTCGGAACCCCAGCATCACCTTGAACATCACGTACCTCACACACACCACGGTCTCCACGTCTTGTCTCTCATTTAGTTGTTCCCGTCCTGCCCCTGGTACTTCAGTGCCTGTGTCCTGCACTTGGGTCCAGCTTCCTGTCCCCTTATGACACACCAATAAGCAAAGAGGTTGAAATTCTTAAGATTGGTCAAATACTTTTAAATCTATGCAGTAAAGGAAACCACTCCCAAGGATGGAGAAATTGATAACATGCCTGGAATGTTAACTGGTGAAGATGGGGGCATGTTGCAAAGCTATTCACTCACACGGAACGGTTATGAACTATTTGACTATACCAATGAAATTTGGAAATTTGCTTAATATTCCTGGTATAAAATCTTGCTTTCAGAAACCTGGTTTAAACTTAATATGCTGTGTTATACAGAAGTTCAAATTTACAATAGACATTGGACAATGCCTGTCTTCCATTACTTTCAGTTTGGCATATTGCATAAAATTGCAAAAAGTTACTCATTGACCAGCTTTCTTAACAAACATTATTCATTGTTTGCTATGATCTATTTGTAGCATTTCTGAAAATAACAATGACTTCTTCATATTTTTATATAAGTTTGTGGGGTTAACGTTGAGGAAGGACTATTGAGAAATATACCTGACATAAACATTATATATACCTGAACTATAATCACTATGTATTAGCTATTTACTATACTATGTAATCACTTCTAGGTACTGAATATTACTATGTATTATTTTACTAGACACATTTTGCTATGTGTTGTTTTAACTAGATACTTTGTACTCTTTTAGCTGCATACAGTGGCACTTACAGAACACCTGTTTAGCTAGCAGCACTATTAGCTAAAATGTACCCCATGTATTACACTCAGCCTTTGTTTAGTACGAGATAATGGTGGCGGACAGGATGCTGCGAGCAGGAATGTAATGTGAGCGAGGTTGTCTGGAAAAAATAACCTTGGCCAGGAATAAGGCTTCAATGCGAACGGGTGAAACATAATGGTGGCGCACCGAGAGCTAGGCAAGAGCGATTGATTAGTTAATATATAGATGATATGCAATTAAAAATTGATTGGGTATGCTGATGAAACCGAAATGTAACTGAGATAAGAAATTACTATAAAGAATGCTGTACACCGGAGCTCGGGGGGCTTTCAGTGACAAGTTCATTGATTGCCTCAGTCTTTGTTTGCAAATAAAGGTTTAAATTTCTTGAAGAATTGTCTGTGTCTCCAGGTCATTTCAAGTAACCACGACAGGAACTGTTGAGCGCACTGGAGCAGTGGGTCCCATTACTTCAATCTACTTCAGAGATCCAGACAATAATTTAATTGCAGTTTCCATTTACCATTCTGACCAACAGTAATCACAACAGCAAATATTGTTCGAATCTGCACAAGAAAGGAACCAACAAGATTTATTACTCCTCATATAACTATAGGGATACAATTACATAAATAATGTGCAATGCCGTAGCTGAATCAAGGAAGTTCAATTTTGAGAAAATATTCAGATTCAGATTCAGATTCAGATTCAGTTTATTGTCATTTAGAAACCACAAATGTAATGTATTTAAAAAATGAGACAACATTCCTCCAGAATGATATCACAAAAACATGACAAAACAGACTACACCAGAAAATCCACGTAACGTTTGGCAATCCTCAATCCAGCGTCCGGAGAGGCTGCTGCGTATTAATATCGCGCTAACATCTTAGTGTGTTCCCCAGAAAGGAGCTCCAATCCCACCAGACAAACAAGACCAAAAACTAAAGCTACAAGACCTGCACAAAACCACATATTTACAACATATAGTTACAACAGTGCAAACAATAGCATAATTGATAAAAAAAAACAGACCATGGGCACAGTAAAAATAGTCCAAAGATGTTAAAGGACTATAAGTTCAAAAGAAATCACCAAACAGTTTCCACAAGTCTTCAGGGTCCCCGGTTGACTCGTCATCCCACAGCGGCGGCAGAAGGGAGTACCCCCGCTATGGACTTCCACAGCGCCACCCGACTCAGCCTCGCAGACGCAGCACACACCGAAAGCGACCTGACTGCAGCAGACTCCAAGTCCGTCGAACCTCTGAGCCTCCAACCATCCCCTGCGGCACAGCTTCTCCGAGCACCATCCTCTGCCGAGCGTATTAAGACAGCCCCGCCATTGGCAACGCGACCCCGAGGACTGGGGGCCTGTTCTTCCCAGCAGAGACCCAGACCTCACAGCAGCAGCAGCAACGAAGAAGGTCTTCCTGGAGATTTTCAGATGTTCCTCCGTGCTCCCACGGCTGTTTTTCATCGGATTATGATTGCACACGGCACCCCGCTTCACAAATAACAAATAACAGATAATCAGCTCTGGAGTGGCCGCTGCAAGCTGCGTTGCGCCGCCATCTTGAATATGCATTCTGATCTACCAATAATGTGATAGAAGGAGGTTAATATCAATCTTTGGCTGATTAATCTTTTTAAGTGTTTTTTAAACTTAATGGACAACAAATATTTTGTGATTATTGTAAATGAAAAATGACCAGAAAGGAGTAATATACAAAACATCACACTCTGAAGAATCAGACATGATTACTATTAATTTTCATAGTATTTAAGAATTCAATGAACTATCAATAATAAATCAATAAATACTCCTAAGTAGCACAGAAGTTAATGCACAAGCTCCTTATTTCTAATATATGGATCAACTCATCACCTGCAGCCTATTTAGATCAGCTTGCTTCCACAGTCATTGTTCACCCATCAAACCAGCTGGCATCTACAAGTTACTCTTAGCCTTCATTTTCCTGTTCCTGTGGTGTTTAATGCATTTTCTCTCTCATTTTATGTCCTCTTGTGCCTTGCTATTTTTGCAGTCGACTAATACCATTGTTCATTGCTGAATTGTCTCTGCAGCTCAGCTTTTGGGTCAAGCCTGGTCTATATTCCCTGGCATTGCCTTGCAAACTATCTGTTGGACCTGCCAGTTAGTTTTTTTTATGATTCATTCACTTGAACACCTATATTCCTCAATCACAGTCCCTCTTCATTTAGATAATCAGTTTGAAGTTAATAACTCATCTCCTTCTACCTTAGGCCACAAACTTATCAATCACCCCTCGTATAACAAACTTTAATCTGATGGAACTTTAGCAGCCAAAAAATATTCCAGGGAACTTACTTGTTAAATGTTTTTAACACATAGTCATCATTATCATGTAGCAATTTGTATGTAGCAAGTTCTCACGAGTAGTAAAGGAGCAGGTTACAACTGCTCAATGTATGTGCTGTCTGTACACATGAGCAAGCATTTGGGAGGACAGTGGGATATATTTAGTGGCTACTGAGTGTCTGCAGGGTCCTTTGCCATGGAAACTCCATTTCATGCAATATCAGTACTCAATTAACTACATGTTGCTCTTGGGTTTCTTACATTTTCACTTAAATTCTCTGGGAAGGAATAGATCATCTATTTAAAATTTTAAAAGCAGGCTGAATATTAGGCAACACAGAAAATCATTTCCTTCACCTTCAAATCTTTAATGTCCAACTGGAGGGATGAATGGAGCATTAAATATGTGCAAAACTTAGGAGCCCTAACATTCTAAACCTTCCTGTCCTACTCCATTGACAGGTCCAAGCTACATTGACAAAAGATTATGAAATTAAGACATGCTGACTGAATGGTGGTTAGCGAGGTATTGAGACATAGAAACATAGAAAACCTACAGCAAAATACCGGCCCTTCATCCCACAAATTTGTGCTGAACATGTCCCTACATTAGAAAATACTAGGCTTACCTATAGCCCTCTATTTTTACTGAGCTCCATGTACCTATCCAAAAGTCTCTTCAAAGACCCTATTGTATCTGCCTCCACCACCGTTGCTGGCAGCCCATTCCACACACTCACCACTGAGTAAAATACTTACCCCTGACATCTCCTCTGTACCTACTCCCCAGCACCTTAAACCTGTGTCCTCTTGTGGCAACCATTTCAGCCCTAGGAAAAAACCTGACTATCCACATGATCAATGCCTCTTATCATCTTGTACACCTCTATCAGGTCACCTCTCATCCTCTGTCGCTCCAAGGAGAAAAGGCCAAGTTCATTCAACCTATTCTCATAAGGCATGCTCCCTAATCCAGGCAACTTCCTTGGAAATCTCCTCTGCATCCTTTCTATGGCTTCCACATCCTTCCTATAGTGAGGTGACCAGTACTGAGCACAGTTCTCCAAGTGGGGTCAGACCAGGGTCCTATATAGCTGCAACATTACCTCTCAGCTCCTAAACTCAGTTCCACGACTGATGAAGGCCAATGCACCGTACAGCTTCTTAACCACAGAGTCAACCTGCGCAGCTGCTTTGAGTGTCCTGTGGACTCGGACCCCAAGATCCCTCTGATCCTCCACACTGCCAATAGTCTTACCATTAATACTATATTCTGCTGTCATATTTGACCTACCAAAATGAACCACTTTACGCTTATCTGGGTTGAACTCGATCTACCGCTTCTCAGCCCAGTTTTGCATCCTATCAATGCCCCGCTGTAACCTCTGACATCCCTCCACACTATCCACAACACCTCCAACTTTGTGTCATCAGCAAACTTACTAACCCATCCCCCCACTTCCTCATCCAGGTCATTTATAAAAATCATGAAGAGTAGGGGTCCCAGAACAGATCCCTGAGGCACACCACTGGTCACCAACCTCCATGCAGAATATGACCTGTCCACAACCACTCTTTGCCTTCCGTGGGCAAGCCAGTTCTGGATCCACAAAGCAATGTCCACTTGGATCCCATGCCTCCTTACTTTCTCCATAAGCCTTGGATGGGGTCCTTATCAAATGCCTTGCTGAAATCCATATACACTACATCTACTGCTCTTCCTTCATCAATGTGTTTAGTCACATCCTCAAAAAATTCAATCAGGCAGGCAGGCAGAGCGGAGCGGGCTCCCGGAGTTCAAGTTCAGGTAAACAGGCTCCCAGGGTTCAGGCAGGCAGGCAGACAGGTCCCTGGGGTGCCGGCAGGCAGGCAGGTAGACAGGTCCCCGGGGTGCTGGCAGGTAGGCAGGTCTAGGTGGCTAGATAGGCTGGTGGAGAGCCCTCCCTGGGCGGGCCGCATATATCCCGGGTGGGGCCGCCTCCCAGGCGGAAACACCGGAGGCCTGGGCACGACACGGACCCCTAGGCGGGTGCGGGGCACAATCCCAGGATTCGGGCGGAAGAGGAGGATGGGGCAGAACCCCCGCCGGGTAGTGGCGGACCAGCCGAGCCTGCCCGACGGAGGCAAGGGGTAGGAACGGGTATAGGTCCAGGGTGAGCAACACAACTGTTATGACAACAGGAAAATCGGGAAAGACCAGCAGACAGAACGACCGCACGAACAACACAAACAAGCGGAGAAGCGGGCCCAGCGCATGGGAAGAAAGGTGGGGGGAGAGGACCAACCTGGCAGTACTGGGACGGGGCAGAGAAGCACAATGAGGAGTAGATCTGAGCCCGGGCAGGATCACAGAATGCAGAGAGGAGTTCAGAGCCAGCAGAGAAACAGGAAACAGAACAAAACAACCACCCGCCTGGTCCCAGTCCCAAGGCCCCTTATAAACACCTGCAGCTCAATGAGTCACAGGTGTGCCTCCTTGAGCCAGGAGGGTCCTAACTAGTTCATGGGTGACGGGATGGACAACTGCAGGACCCGGAATCCGGAGCCCTTGGACCGGATCAAGACCCGGAACGCAGACTGGGACCGGACCGGACCGGACCCTGACAATTATACAGTAACCATTTCCTTTAAACAAGTTGGCACTCTCAACCCTTGCATAGCAACTGATAATTACACCCATTATTTTCTTTATTGTCATAATTTAGAAATTCCCAACATAACCTGTCCATTACAGAATGCATTACTCATTAATTTTAATTAATTAGTTCCAGCTTCCTTATAGTTATCTTTGTTTTTATAACCACAACCTTTAACTTAACTGAACTTTAGCAACCAAAAAATATTCCAGAGAACTTAAATGTTGAATGCTTTTAATATGCAGTCATCATTGTCATGTGACAATTTGTATGCTGCAAGGTCTCATGAGTAGTAATTGGACTAGCGGTACTCATAAATTACTAAAAATGCTTTGATTTGAAAATTTGTCTTTCTTTTAAATTATACTTTTTTGTGACTGTATTTTACTGCTCTCTTATACTGCATATGTTTGCTATCTTATATAGTGCTGTGTATGATCGTTAGTACTCTATTTTGCACCTGGGCTCCAGAGTAATTTTGTTTCGTTTAGCTGTATTCGTGAGTATTAATGTATGGCCTGTCCTGCCATGATGCTGTCTTGCTCAAGTAGAAGCAGCAACATCTCATAATGCATCTGGGTTGCCCGCAACCTGATGGCATGAAGATCGATTTCTCTAACTTCCAGTCATGACTGACCATCAAACACTTGGGGAATGTTTGATTGTCCTGGGCCTGTACTCACTGGCGTTTAGAAGTATGATGTGGAGTGGGATGAGGGATGGGGGAACCTCTATTAAAATGAGAGGCCTAGAGAGACTGAACATGGCAAGGATGTTTCCAGTAGAGGAGGAGTCTAGGGTCAGGGAACACAGTCTCAAGATAGAAGGACACCCTTGTAGATGAGTGAGGAGGAATTTTGTTAGCCAGAAGGTGGTGAAACTGTGGAACTGATTGCCAAAAACGGCTGTGGAGGCCAAGCAATTGGGTTCATTTAAAACAGAATTTGATTGGCTTTTGATTAGTCAGGCCACTAAAGTTAATGGGAGAAGAAATGAGAATGCTGTTCAGAGGGGAAATAAATCAACGTTGAATGAATGGAGGAACAGATTCAATGGGTTGAATGGCCTAATTCTGTTCCTATGTACAGGTATCTATCGTCCTACTGGGTAGAAATACATGCAGTAGAGAGTTTTTCCACAGGTTCCTAATAATTTTTTGGTGGTTTTATTGTTACCACATTCAAAGGATGTTGTCTTAATGTCACCCACATTTTAGGGATTCAGTATTTTTTATTTCTGCTTACATCAGGTTGCAATAAGCTCTGAAGAGAAATTGTCTTCAATTTTGTGCTGTTTTGTGCCGTTCAATCTTGTGCTGTTTCCCACGCAAACTAACCCTTTGCAAGCAAAATTTCATGGTCCTTATGAGATTGTGTCTAAAGTTAATGATGTGGATTATGTAGTCAATATACTAGTTCCACACGGTAGGCTTATTCAGAAAGTCAGAAGGCATGGGATTCAGGGAAGTTTGGCCAGGTGGATTCAGAATTGGCTTGCCTGCAGAAAGCAGAGGGTCGTGGTGGAGGGAGTGCATTCGGATTGGAGGGTTGTGACTAGTGGTGTCCCACAAGGATCGGTTCTGGGACCTCTACTTTCTGTGATTTTTATTATCAACCTGGATGTGAGGGTAGAAGGGTGGGTTGGCAAGTTTACAGATGACACAAAGATTGGTGGTGTTGTGGATAGTGTTGAGGATTGTCGAAGATTGCAGAGAGACGTTGATAGGATGCAGAAGTGGGCTGAGAAGTGGCAGATGGAGTTCAAACTGGAGAAGTGTGAGGTGGTACACTTTGGAAGGACAAACTCCAAGGCAGAGTACAAGGTAAATGGCAGGATACTTGGTAGTGTGGAGGAGCAGAGGGAGCTGGGGGTATATGTCTACAGATCCCTGAAAGTTTCCTCATAGGCAGATAGGGTATTTAAGAAAACTTATGGGATGTTAATTTTCATAAGTCGAAGGATAGAGTTTAAGAGTCGCAAGGTAATGATGCAACTCTATAAAACTCTGGTTAGGCCACACTTGGAGTACTGTGTCCAGTTCTGGTCATCTCATTATAGGAAGGATGTGGAAGCATTGGAAAGAGTACAGAGGAGATTTACCAGGATGCTGCCTGGTTTAGAGAGTATGCATTATGATCAGAGATTAAGGGAACTAGGGCTTTACTTTTTAGAGAGAAGGAGGTTGAGAGGAGACATGATAAAGGTATACAAGATATTAAGAGGAATAGATAGAGTGGACAGCCAGCGCCTCTTCCCCAGGGCACCACTGCTCAATACCAGAGGACATTACTTTAAGGTAAGGGGTGGGAAGTTCAAGGGGGAAATTAGAGGAAGGTTTTTTACTAAGAGAGTGGTTGGTGTGTGGAATGCACTGCCTGAGTCAGTGGTGGAGGCAGCTACACTAGTGAAGTTTAAGAGACTACTAGACAAGTATATGGTGGAATTTAAGGTTGGGGGTTATATGGGAAGCAGGGTTTAAGGGTCGGCACAACATTGTGGGCCGAAGGGCCTGTACTGTGTTGTACTATTCTACATTCTATGTTCTATGTCTTTTCAGAGGATAATCTGCTACTATTAAGCAAATTAATGTGGCTAGACAGTATTCTTGATGACATTGTCAATTATCTTGCTGATTGAGACAGATTGATGGGGGCAGTGATGAGTTGGACTGGATCTGTCCTGTGTTTTGCTAGTCGGAGCTTATATGAACAATCTTTCACTTTGAGTTAATGCCCACATCGTTGCTGGAACACATTGATAAGACGCACGACTGGCTATGGAGTTTAGTATAGCCAAAGGTTTCAAGTGCCATGGCTCTTGGTGCAGCTTGCTTTCTCAGTCACCCCGAAAGATCACGTGAATCAAATTGGGACTAGTGACGATGGTGACTTATGCTGGGTGCTAAGACTAACCTTTCCCTCTTCACGATGAAAATATAAATATTCTAGCTGCATCTCACCTGCCATTATTGAGGATGGGTATGCTCATTAAATCATTTTAACCATTTAATTCTACATGACCATTCATGATAAGATGTGCTGAGACTGCTGATCTTTGATCTGGTCCATTGGTTGTGTGATCACCACGTACCACAGCTGAAGTCTAGCATCAATATAATTCTATGTTGTAGCTATGCCAGTTAACACTTTGTTTTTAATTATTCATGTGGAACATTCTTCTATACCCTCATTGAATAATGGTCGGTTTTCTGGCTTAGTGGTAGAGTCAGTGATACAACAGTGATGGGGTTGAAAATAATCCTGCTTCTAGGTCAAAGGAAATTACATAAAAAGTGTGGAGTTTTTCAACATCAACTATGTGTTGTGATCAATGAAAAAATAATTTAATTTTGTATACTCCAGGTATACAATGAACTCATTCAGAGGCGTGAAATTACAGTTAAATCTTTTGTTCTTGCATAATCACATCACCAGTCAGGTGAATGCTAGTATGCTCTATTCAAGGAAGTAGTTGAGAGTTGTATGTAAATGAGCCTTCCTGAAGTATATTTAAGCTAGCTGCTTGAGGTATCAATACAACTTCAGGAAAAAGGAAGGATAAATCAAGTTGTCAGCATGGAAAGCAAGGCAACTAACTTGAAGAATGCCTATGAAAAAAATGGCTATATTACAGGAATCCAGGTCCTGAACAAAAATGAATTGGCACAGGCTGTTCAGAACTATTCAGCTCTTGAGGAGAAATTTGGTAAGGATCTTTGTCTATTCATGCAGTGTATGTACATTCAACAGTTTGTCTGCACTGTTAGAATATGCAATGCAATCAAACATTTTATCTTGCATTTTCAATGTTGTTATATATTTAACATATTTACAGTAAGAACAGAATTACGTAAAATTTAAACTTACTTATTTCCTTCTGCTGTGCGTTTTCCAGGTAAAGTATACACCCAGTACAACCTTCATAATATACATTTAGAGTACCCATGGGTGATGGATTTAGCTACACATCCTGCTGTGCTACAAACCATCACAGCAGCCTTGGGTGATAACATCATTCTACTCGACTCTCGGTTTATCTGTAAGTATCCAGCCTCAGATGTCCCTCACGAAAATAACATTGCGCCATTTGTTGCCTGGCATCAGGACATCAGGTAAGTCAGGGATGACAGTACAGAAACAAAATGGTTGGGACATGTTTTTCTAAATATAACTATTCTGGAAATGTTGTCAGACAGCTTGATGTTGTTCATTATCTGCAGGTACTGGGGGTTTGAAGGAGGTTCTGTGGCATCTGTATGGTTGGCCCTTGATGATGTTGACCAAGAAAATGGAGTCCTGCAAGTTATTCCAGGTTAAATTTAAAGAAGTTTGTTTACATTTTTTTTCATTTTTGGCCCATAAATAGGAATAGACCATTTGCCTCTCAACTTTATTCTGCCAAACACTTCAGTGATGTTTGAGCTGAACCTTCTTTGCACTTATTTGTATACTTTGATTGTCCTGGATTTTTTAAAAAACTCAGTATTTAAAATTGAATTTGACTTGGAATCCAGCTTTTCAGATAAATTGATCCATAGTGAATATCTCAGATTTGCCTTTGAAAATCAACTCTTCATATTTTGTTCACTCAGTTTATTTTGGCTTGTCTTCCCACAGACACAAATTACTGCGCATCCTACCTTAACATTAACTGCAAACTTAAATATACAATTGGCTGGAGGATACACAGTTGGTTAATTGTGCCAATGAGAGAAGCTTCTCTCTATCATCTCCTTTTGTGTTTAACTTCTAAATTTTTGACATAGTTAACTTTAGTTCTGTGCCATGCAAGTTCATGTACATCCCAGCTTAGATCATGTAGCCCAATGGCCGTCTCAAAAATTTTAGTTCTTGACAGGCTCAAAACCTGAAAAACTCAGCAAATCAGGCAGCACCTGTGAAGGGGGAAACAGATTTGACACTTGGATTTATGACCTCTCAGAACTTCCCTATATATTTCTAAGCTATTATACTTAGTCTATAATTCTTTGTTCTCAACCCCCAGCCCTCAACCTTTTTTTTCAATAATGGAGTATGAAGTGCAAAGTTTCAATCCAATCAAATCTTTGATAGCAAGAGAATTCAAATTATTTTCCAGAGGGCTAATATTATGATCAATGATACTTGTAGGAAGCCACAAGCAAGGATTACTGGAACATAGAACAAGTACAGAAGCTGGGAATATGTTGACATCCAATCAGGAAATTCCTGAGCACTTGATTGAAAAAGAGAAGGCTGTTCAATGTCCTCTGAAAGCAGGAGAAATGTCGGTGAGTGGAATGCTGGAATCAAAACTATAAATAAAGTACAGGTGTATATGGACTTTTTACAAATTCTCCACTGTACCTTTAAATTTTATAACCTGTTTGTATTTTTAAAAAATTCAGGTTCATGATGGGTTGACTGTTCACTTCAGTGAACCCAACTTTTCAAACAGACGCAGATGTGGCTTTGTGATCCGTTATGTCCCAACCACGGCCTATCCTGTTGACGTGAGTATTTAACTACACTCTAAAAAGATGTGAAATAACTTGCACTTCTCAATAATCTGTATTTCCATGATATCTGTTAATCTGAACTCCTTTTCAGTCTACAAAAACTGAGAGTTCTCATACTGTACTGTAATTAATATTTAATCTCCCAGACACCGTAGAAATTCAAGAGAAAGGCTAATATATCTGTAGACCTCAAACACTCCAAACCCATTTCATTCAATTTTCACTGCTCTGAGAGGTTGTTTCAATCCCGCTCTCTAATCCTCCACCCCAAATGAAACTCAGTTGTATGTTTGAGCTATTTCTCCTTCTCAACTGACTTACTAGCAGCCTGGAACCCAACTGGTATTAGTACCCCAGTCAATCCATAGCAAGGGCCAACAAACCTAACCAGAAATCCTAGGCATTAATGGCCTAAAATTTGATCAGAATTTTTCCTAGTGAAATGAAATTCATCTACACGTATGACTGCCCAGCAAAAAGGAGCCCACCTCACATGCAATCTCTGATAATGCTCAGTTACATTTGAGTACTTAGTTCCCTGCTTTGCTGCCAAATTATTAAAAGACAGCAGCTTTGTCATAATGTGTGAAAGACCACTGTAATTGCCAATGCCCCTGCACCCAATGAAATTATTTTGCAAATTTCAACAATCTAATCCTCTACCTTATAACATATCTGAATACCAGAAAGGAAATATAGCAAAAGAGTTAGGAGCATCTCTGCAACAACCAACACATAGCATTTCGGTCTGGATGATGGAATTAAAACCTGGTGTTGTTTCACTGGATGATGTACTGGATTTTGTAATGGAGTAGTACCATTAGAAAATTGAGGTGGAAATGAGGAATATTAAAATAAGTTAGCTAGGTCTGATGGGGAACATGGGAGCCTGCAATTAACACTTGAACATTACAACAAATCCCAAGTAACAAAACATCAAGTGTCTCTATACCCGTGAATTAAACAAACTAGATTAGACCAGGCTAATCAGATCACTGGTTCACATCTGATTCATGACTGAATACCCAAATGTGCCTGTGTAATGTGCATTTATGCTAAACATTTTGTTAGATGTAATTACTAATACTAATTATTACTTTCATTTCAGGATCCAGACAGACCTCGTACTTTCCCTGCCACAGTACTAGTTGCAGGAGGAGACAAATACCAACACTTTAAAAACCATGCACCAAGTACCTTTACCAAAACATTTTGAAAATGTTACAGCATTATCAAGTGATTACTGTTTAAAACTTTTAACTACACAAACGTTTACTGTATATCTATTTGTTGCTCTGATTATTCATGGTTTTGTTCTTTATGTATAAATATGGGATTTTCTGCGAAGTATACACCTGTATAAATTAGTTAATAAAAATACTTCTGGATATGGTAACACAATTGTTGTCAGTTTTCTCAAATCATTTATTCTGAGCATTTGTATAGTTTACAGTCTTACAGAGGCCTGCCCCAGGAAAAAAATGTACGCCAGTCCCTGAGGAAACCCATGCATAGATAGATATGCTCAACATGTGCTGACTTATCCTAGCACTGCACACTTATATGTTCCACCGAAGTTTGAGGGTATCATGAGGTGGGGACAAGGGTGCTGGGAGAGGACCCACACGCAGGACACAAACACGTCTTTCTTAGGTTCAATAAAATGGCGTTTATTACTCGCTACACAGAAAATCAGGAAATCGAGGACAAAGAGGAACACGAACCTCGGACTAGGGGACTAGGGACTTGGATCGCCGCGGACCTGGGACTTGGAAACAGGGAACTGGGATCACCCCCTTTGACTTAAGGGTTAAAAGTGTGGCCTTCAACACTGTGGCATTCTCCCTCTCCACCTGTCCATTTCCCCGGGGATTATAACTTGTGGTCCAACTAGTAGCAATGCCCCTAGCGAGCAGGTACCGGCGCAGCTCGTCACTCATAAAGGAGGACCCTCTATCACTGTGGATATAGCAGGGATATCCGAACAGAGTGAAGAGCTGGCGCAGGGCTTTTATGACGGACGTGGCAGTGGTGTCGGGGCAGGGGATGGCAAAGGGGAACCGCGAGTACTCGTCGATAATGTTGAGAAAGTAGACATTGCGGTCGGTGGAGGGAAGGGGGCCCTTAAAGTCAACACTCAGTCGCTCAAAGGGTCGGGTGGCCTTGATAAGTTGTACCTTTTCAGGACGGTAGAAGTGCGGTTTGCACTCAGCGCAGACTTGGCAGTCCCTGGTCATCGTCCTGATGTCCTCAAGGGAGTACGGCAGGTTCCAGGCTTTCACAAAATGGTAAAATCGGGTGACCCCCGGGTGGCAAAGATGTGCATGAAGGGCGTATAGCTGGTCAAGCTGTGCGCTGGCACACGCTCCCCGGGATAGGGCATCAGGGGGCTCATTGAGCCTTCCAGGCCAGTACAGGATATCATAGTTGTAGGTGGAGAGTTCTATTCTCCACCGCAAAATTTTATCATTTTTGATTTTGCCCCGCTGTTGGTTGCTGAACATGAACGCAACTGAGCGCTGGTCGGTCAGCAAGGTGAACCTTTTGCCAGCGAGATAGTGCCTCCAGCCTCGGCAGAGAGGGGAAATGTGGTGGACTTGACCAGGGGGCGGGCCTTGTCTGCGTAGTGAGGGACCCATTGGGCGTAATAGGAAAAGAAGCCCAGGCACCGTCTGAGGGCTCTGAAGGTGGTGGGAAGAGGGAGTTCTGAAAGGGGGCACATACGGTCGGGATCAGGGCCAATAACACCGTTCTCCACAACATACCTAAGGATAGCGAGTCAGGTGGTTCCGAACACACACTTGTCCCTGCTATAGGTAAGGTTCAGAGCTTTGGCCACTTGGAAAAATCGTTGGAGGTTGGTGTTCTGATCCGGCCAGTCGTGACCGCAGATGGTGATGTTATCCAGATATGGAAATGTGGCCTTCAGTTGGCACTGGTCCACCATCCGGTCCATTTCCCTCTGGAAAACCGAGACACCATTTGTGACACCAAATGGGACGCGCAGGAAGTGATAGAGCCTGCTGCCCACCTCGAAGGCGGTGTAGGGGCGGTCCTCTGGGCGGATGGGGAGCTGGTGATAAGTGGATTTCAGATCTATGGTCGAATACACCTTGTACTGAGCTATCTGGTTGACCATATCCGCGATGCGGGGTAGGGGGTACGCGTCAAGCTGCGTGAACCTATTGATGGTCTGGCTATAGTCCACAACCATCCTATTTTTCTGCCCGGTCCGAACAACAACCACCTGGGCCCTCCAAGGACTTGTGCTTGGCTCAATGATCCCCTTCCTGAGCAGCCGCTGCACCTCCGACTGAATGAAGGCCCTGTCCCCCACGCTGTACCTCCTGCTTTTAGTTGCCACAGGTTTACAGTCGGGGGTCAGGTTGGCGAACAGCGGTGGGGGAGGGATCTTGAGGGTGGAGAGGCTGCAAGTGGTGTCAGTAGCGCAGCTGTCGGCATGGTGCTGGGTGGGATGTGTGGGTCAGTGTGTGTGTGTGTGGTCAGTAGCGGGGTATATGACAAAGTCCCACAAAACTGAGGATTCCTGACAGTGAGTGGTGGGAGGGGCCCGTCATATGCCATAGTCACACTTTCGAGGTGGCTCTGGAAGTCCAGCCCCAATTGCACAGGTGCGCACAGTTGAGGCATGACCAGTAGTGCAAAGTTCCGATATTCTGTGCCCTGCACCACCAATGTCGCTACACAACCCCCCCCCCGGATGTCTGTGGAATGCGATCCAGAAGCCATGGTGACCCTCTGGCTTACCGGCTGTGTCACGAGTCTGCAGCGTTGTACCGTGTCCGGGTAAATAAAACTCTCAGGGCTGCCCGTGTCAAACAGGCAGCTAGTCCTGTGCCCCTCCACCAGGATGTCCATCATTGACCTTGCAAGCTGGTGTGGGGCGCTTTGGTCGAGGGTTACGGAGGCCAGAGTTGAACTGCCGTCTTGGTGCCCGGTAAGCATCGGTGGGTCGGGGGCGGGGCAAGGTGGCGCCGACAAAGATGGCCGCCCCCATCCGGGCAGGCAAGATGGCGGCCACCATGCCTCACATGCAGCGCTGCCCAACCCCACTCGTGGTTCAGACTTACAGACCTTGGCGAAATGGCCCTTCTTCCCGCAGCTGGAGCAGGTCGCTTCTCGGGCTGGGCAGCATTTTCGGGGGTGCTTTTCGAGTTCGCAGAAGTAACACTGCACGGACTTGCGACTGGTAGCAGCTGTGGTCGGGTTCGGGGAGCTTGTGGAATCGTGACTGGCAGTGGCGGTGGTGAATTTGCTTGCGGGTGACGGGGTCTGCAGATTCCACGGAACCGGCGGGGGATCGCGCAGCTGGACAGCGTCAGCATTGTGCAGAGCAGCCTCCAGTGTGTCGGCCGTCTCGATCGCCAATCGTAAGGTAAGATCGGCAATTTCCAGCAGCCGCTGGCGCACGTACACTGACCTGATCCCTGTAACGAAGGCGTCTCGTACCAGGAGCTCCGCATGCTGTTCCGCCGTCAGTACCCTGCAGTCGCAAGTTCGGACGATTCACTGTAGGGCTCGGAGAAACTCCCCGCTCGACTCGCCGGTTCGCTGTCGCCGCGTCGCTAAGCGATGTCTTGCGTAGACGGTGTTCACCGGCCACAGGTACTGCCTTTTGAGGGCGTCCAGTGCCCCTCGGTAGGTCGGTAGGTCCCTGATAAGGGAGAATACTTTTGGACTTACTCTAGATAGTAATATTTTGTACTTCGTGGCAGGCTCAGTCACTGGAATCTGTTCCAAGTATGATTGGAAGCATGCAAGCCAGAGTTCAAAGGCAAGAGCTGCTTCTGGAGCTTGAGGATCAAGGTCTAATTTTTCCGGACGTAAGATGCTGTCCATGGTTTAAACTTCCAGTCAATAAAATTGATGCACCATCAATAACTCTCTGTGACGTGAGGCGAGATATTGACTGGAAGAAAGAACAAGCAGCAATTGACCACCATGCTACATCCTGGAGACTGAGGGCAGGGCTCAGGCCTCAATCGCCTTTATACCGGGGTCTGTGGGAGGAGCCACAGGAGCAGTCAGCAGGGGGCGTGTCCAGACAGGTATATGTAGTTCACCACAACTTGTGAGTGAAGTTATCTATGCCAGTTGTAGAGTGCTAACTGTTCCCGAACCTGGTGGTGTGAAAACTAAGGCTTCTGTACCTCCTGGCCAATGGTAACAGTGAGAAAATGACAAGGCCTGGATGCTGCTCTCACGTGGCTGTGCTCCACACAAATGTACTCAACGGTGGGGTGGGTTTCTCAATTACCTTCTTCTCCTCTGTTAGGGTGGGACTGGAAAGAATAGATGGGAAACCACATACACAGGAGGCAAGGCCTAGTGAGTTGTCCTTTCAAAGGCAAAGGAGACACAAACTAACTTGTGAGCAGAGGTCACTCTGTTCCTGCCACAAATATTTGTTAACAGTGCTTCATTTTGAATACAGTGTCACTTTTGCTGTGATCAAAAATGGACATCTTCATTATCACTTGTGCTGCTACATTACCATAGGTCTTTTTTTATGGTAGGTGCAACTATCTTCTCTTTAGGATATCAGTACAGGCTCCATTTCGTTTCCCTGGAACACGATTATTGCCCAGAAGATAGTAGCGATAAATAAATTGGTTGTTTTGCAAGTGGATGATCAGTATCCTAAATCTGCTGAGACTACTGAGTCTTCTATTGAATGTTTCACTCAGCAACAAAATTTGGGATAAAAACTCACTGTTAGTTTAAGGCACTCCTGTTGATTCTGGTGTGGAAACTAAAAAAAAAGATAGCAGTAAATACAATTCATAGAATTAGGGACCCAAGAGCGAAAATGATAAAAAATAAGCTAAGTGAAATTCAAGAAGCTTTTGAAGTGTTTTACAAAACTCTATATTCCAAAGTTCCAGGGGAAAGTATAACCTAAATTGACAACTTCTTGAATTCTCCAGAGTTACCCACTTTAAGCGAAGAACAAAATAGAATGATGACTGCTGACATAACTGAAGTTGAATTAAAAACTGCAATTAGTAGGTTTAAATTAAGCCAGTCACCAGGATCAGATGGGTATATGGCAGAGTGGTACAAAGAATTTAAAAATTAGTTAATTCCTGTTTTACTCCCCACACTGAACTGGGCTCTAAAAAAGGCACAAATGCCACCCATTTGGAAGGAAGCGATCATCTCAGCTATACCGAAAGAAGGCAAGGATAAAATGGAATGCAGGTCATTTAGACCAATATCTGTTCATAATGTAGATTATAGGTTATTTACCTCCATCATGGCCAAACGATTAGAGGAGTTTCTACCCATACTGATACGTAATGATCAGACAGGTTTTATACGACAACGCCAGACTCAAGACAATATACGAAGGACACTTCACATGATGGATCATATACAAAAAAATAAAATCGAAGCAATAGTGATAAGCGTGGACGCTGAAAAAGCATTTGATTCGGTTAATTGGAATTTTCTTTACAGAGTTTTACATACATTTGGTTTCCAAGACACAATTATTAAAACTATACAGACACTGTATGACAATCCTACTGCTAGGATTAAAATCAATGGATATTTATCAAATAGTTTGACCCTAGAAAGGGGCACGAGAAGGGTTGTGCATGGTCACCGCTACTCTTCACGTTATATCTGGAACCATTAGCTCAATACATCAGACAAAGTGAAGATATCAGGGGAATTACTATTAAAGGGACAGAGCATAAATTGGTTTGTTATGCGGATGACATTTTGATCTATCTAGAGCAACCAACATACTCTTTACCTAAATTGATGCAATCCTTTGAACAATATGGACAATTATCAGGATACAAGATCAACATAGATAAAACCCAATTACTTTCATATTCCCATTCCCATACAAGCAATTTTGGCTGATAACAACCTGCAAAGGTACATAAATGCTATTGATAACCCATGGGTGAAATTGACTCTTAAAATATGGAAAACTACTATAAAAGAATATAATCTAGAGGGAGATATTGCAATTCTTAAATGGTCTGCATATGACTCAGATTTTACAACAAATAAATTGGATGCTAGATTTAAGTACTGGACAGCTAAAGGAATAACAGTTCTTTGCAACATAATGAAAGAAGGAACACTGTTCAGTTTTGAAATGTTTAAAGAGAAACACCTATTAGAAAAACAAGATTTTAATCGGTATTTACAGATGCAAACAATATGTTAATAAGACGCTTAAAAATGTAACCAAGGCAAGTACATGCTTGATAGAGCTATTTAGAAAAGCATATAATTCAGATAACGGTGGTAGAATTATTTCAAACATGTATAAGGGGTTGTCAAATCTTAAAACACATTCAACTTCATACATCAAAACAAAATGGGAGAAGGAAGGAGGGATAATTATATCTGAGGAAGAATGGACAATAATATAGAGGTATCAATGGAAGTGTACCAGTTTGCAGAAATGGAGGGAGTTTGGATGGAAAAACTTGATAAGATATTTTATTACACCCTCTCAGAAATCCCATTATGATAGTAACCTCCCTGTTTGCTGGAGAAATTGTGGAAATCAAAATGCAAATCATTATCATATTTTTTGGGACTGCCCTGTTATCAAAAACTATTGGAGGGGGATACACAATGCCCTACAAGACATCTTTAAATGTGAAATCCCCTTAGAGCGTAAGACCATATATTTTGGATATATACCTCAAGAATGGTTGAAAAGAGATAAATATTTAATGAATATACTGTTGGTGGCTGGTAAAAAGACTCTTACTAGGAAATGGTTATCACAGGAGAGCCCAATTTTAAATGCATGGATGGACATTACAATGGACATTTACAAAATGGAGAAGATAACAGTATCTGTTAATCATAAGCTGGAACAACCTGATTCAGACTGGGAAAAATGGTTTAACTACATAATGCCTCATAGGCCTGATTTTGTTCTCACAAATCAATGAATATGTTGTAAAAAAAGATCACTCCTTACTTGTACATAGTTGTTTTCCTTTTGCTTGTTTTTTCTTTCTGCTCTTTTCTATAAGTGTATACCTCAGATAAATACTTTGTGGAGATTTGTGATATATATGATTATATGATATATATGTACAATGTCTGAAATACATCTTATGGAAATGTTTGATGATGAACTTCAATTTAAAAAAATTACAAAAAGGAAAAGTAAAACATAATGTAACAGCTGACTCTCTGCTTTCTGACTCTCATCCCCTCCTTGTTATACCCTCAATGATTCCTGCAGCCAATCCACCAACTATCCTTAAGAAGCAAGTTCCCATGAATGAGAAGTTCACCTCTCTGCAGCAGTCTCAGTGGTCCTTCTCCAGATTGTAACCTTCTTGACTGTGGTGACCCCATCGTCACTGCATGAAGTCTCTCCTGATTGAAGACCCTATCCTGATTTCAGGAAAGTCAAAGTCAAGGTCAATTTCATTGTCACCTCTATCAGTACATCCGTGCAGAGGTGCAATGTAATGCTTGCTTACAGCAGCATTCCAAGCACATAGAATCAGATACATAACAACCAAACTGGAATAGATTGTGCTCTGAACAATTACATTTTTACGTGGAATTTCTAGTTCCATTTATACATTCAAAAACTCAGCATCTCACCAGTTTTATGCTGTGGACTTCTGAGCAACCACATTGGTATCTAATTGATAACTGTCTCAATATCTTTGAAACCATAAAACAATTTTAATTTGTGATTGAGGTAGTGACATAAAAATGAGTGCTCGCAAATAATTATTTTGGTTGATGCAACACTTTTTATAATATTACCTAAAATTACCCACATTTTTTATTTTAGTAATTTCCTATTTGATAGGTGAGATACAAAAAGATCATAATTACACAAGAAATAAGACCTGAATTTAAAGATAATTCATAAAAAGGACAATATGGGCCTAAGGTTCATTGTTCTTGTGCAGTGTACAACATCCAGGATTTTACAGAAATCTTAGAAGTCATGGAACACTTTGAATTGTAATAAAGAATGAGTGCTCATCATTCTTTATACAATTCAAAATGGTACATAGAGTTCATATGTCTAAAGACAAGCTCTCTCGTTTCTACACAGATATTTCCCCCTACTGTGATAGACGCACTAATGACCACACTGATTCATATGTTTTGGACATGTCCGAGCCTTGAAAATTTTTGGAAAGATGTATTTCAAACTTTTTCTGTACTTTTCAATGTTAGTTTTAAGCCTAATCCCTTGACTGCCATGTTTAGTATTGTTGAGGATAGTGTTACAAAACTGAAGCCATCTAATTTGTGGGTATTGGCCTTTATGTCTCTTATGGCCAGGAGGGCAATCTTGCTCAAGTGGAAGGAGGCTGCCCCGCCCACTCATGTTCAGTGGCAATCTGAAGTCATGTTGTGCCTTGATCTAGAGAAGATTCGTTATTCGATTTCTGATTCTAAACATGACTTTCTAATGTTATGGGGACCCTTTCAGAGTTATTTTCATATTATTTGAACTGTTATTAAAGTATGGATCTGAGCCTCTATCAATATAATATTATATGGTAAGGTTTTTTTTCTCTTTTTTTTTTCACCAACCAGCTCATTTTGGTAGTGGGGGTAGTTTTTTTATAAAATAAAATACAATTATTTTATTTCATTTGATTTCATAATTCACTCTTTTTTTCTATATGATTGATTTGGAATATGGGATACTGTGATCATATTACTGTGATTTAAATGTAATGTAATTCATATTACTTGTATCCTTATGAATTTTGTATTTGTATTCATGCAATTTATAATATATTCATAAAAATGTTGAAAGAGAAGTCATGAACACTAAAGTACAAAAATATGCCCTTGGCCCATCTAGTCCATTCTAAATTATTTGTCTGCCTCTCCCAGTTAACCTGCACCCAGACCATAGCCCTCCCTAGCCTCCCATTCAGGTATTGGTCCAAATTTCTCTTAAATATTGAAATTGAACTCGAATCCACCACTTCTGCTGCCAGCTCAATCCCACACTTTTGCCACCCTCTGAGTGACGACATTCCCCTCATGTTCACCTGAAACATTTCACCTTTCACCCTTTACCCATGACCTCCAGTTCCAGTCTCACCCAACCTCCGCGGACAACCTTGCAGTTACCTTGTCAATAGAGAGGCAAGAGTGGATATCGGACTGCTGGAAAATGATACTGCAGAGGTAGCAATGGGGACAAAGAAATGGCAGACTATCTTAAAAAATATTTTGCATCAGTCTTCACTGTGGAAAACTTGAGCAATATGCCAGAAATTTGAGAGTGTCAGGGAGCAGAAGTAAGTGCAGTTGCTCTTACTAAGGAGAAGTTGCTTGGAAAGCTGAAAGGTCAAAAGGTAGATAAGTCACTTGGACTAACCCCATTGTTCTGAAAGAGTTAGCTGAAGAGATTGTGGTGACATTAGTAATGATCTTTCAAGAATCATTAGATTCTGGAATGGTTCCAAAGGACTAGAACCAACATCATTACAAAGAAAACATGGCAGTGCCTCTACTTCCTTAGAAGTTTGTGAAGATTTAGATATCATCTGAAAATTTGCCAAACTTCTGAAATTGTGTAGTGAAGAGTATATTGACTGGTTGCATCATGCCCTGGTATGGAAACACCAATTCCCTTGAATAGAAAACATTAGAGGATACAGCCCCCTCCATTACATAAAGCCCTCCCCACCACTGAGCACACCTACTTGGAGCACTGGCACAGGAAAGCAGCATCCATCATCAGGGACCCCAACCACCCAAGACATGCTCTCTTTTCACTGCTGCCATCAAGAAGGTACAAGATCCTTAGGATTCAAAACCAGCAGGTTCAGGAGCAATTATTACACCTCAACCATCAGGCTCTTGAACCAGAACAGATAACTTCACTCAACTTCGCTCACTCTGTCACTGAACTGTTTGCACATAAGAGTATGGGGCAAGTAACTCTCTTCATCTCCTCTTGAACAAAAGCCCAAGACCAAGCTTATTGTCCCTCACCAAAAAAAAACCTCCCTCTAACTGGATGGCACACGTTCCACATCATCGCTTATCTTCAGCAGTAACCCAAACAGGCTGAAAGCAGAACAAACAGCTCTTATATAGTTGCACAAAATGAAATACATACAGCATAACAGAAAAAAATATGAACCAGGGCGTTACAAAAGTTATACAAAAGGAAATAGAATACATCTTAGCATCTATTCTGACTCAGAATTTTATACTTTAATCATTTCACCCATGTCTTGGGAAGCACATTCTCACAGTTACTTCAGACCCAAAGGCAGGAGGAATGTAGAACTTCCACACTGAAGTCACCAACAACTTAATGATAGGGCAGGAAAATGGAGGTTGTGTGTATCTACTTTAACAAGACCTTTCACAAGATCCTGCACAGAGGGTTGTCAAGAATTTTGCTAAAGTTCTTCTGTTATACAACACTCCCCAGGGGCCTACTATTAACTGTGAAAGTCCTACCCTGGTTTGATTTCCCAAAATGTAACACTTTGTACTTGCCTGAAATGAATGTCAGAATTAGAATCAGGTTTATTATCACTTAGCCGACAAACACCTCCCTGTAGCGTTTGATAGTCACCTTCATTTCCTATGATATCACATGTTTTAGCATCATCCACAAACTTGCTAACTATATAAAAACTCATGAGTGGCATAGAGAGGGTGAAATTATATTATTATTTCTTTCACCCCACCCAAAGGGAATCAAAAACAGAGGGCATAGCATTAAGGTGAAAGGGCAAAGATTTAAAAGGGATCCAAATGGCAACTTTTTCATGCAGAGGATGATACGTATATGGAATGAGCTGCCAAAGGAAAGTTTAACATTCCAAGTAAATCTATTATCAAAGTACATATATGGTCACCATTTACACTCCTAAGATTCATGTTCTCGTGGGCATACTCAATAACTCCATAATAGAAGCAATGAAAGACTGTGCCAATGTGGGTGTTTAGCCTGTGTGCAAAAGACAGCAAACTGTGCAAATGCAAAAGGAAGAAAATAATAATAATAAATAAATAAGCAATAAATATCAAGCCATCTGATGAGGACTGGCTCGTGGACCTCTGGTTTCCTCCTCCTGAAGCAGCTCCTTGGTCTTGTTGACATTGTTGTTGTGACAGCGATCAGCCAGATTTCCAGTCTCCCTCCCATGTGCTGATTTGTCACCACCTTTGATTCAGTTTCTGACGGTGGTGTCGCCAGCAAACTTGAATAAGTCATAAGCTGTGCTTAGCCACACAGCCATAGCGTAAAGCAAATAGAGCAGGGGCCTAAGCGCACAGCCTTGTGGCGCACCAGTGCTGATGGATATTGTGAAGGAGATATTGTTGCCAATACAAACTGACTGGCATCTGTAAATGAATAGATCAAAGATGCAATTGCATGAGGAGGCATTGAAACCAAGGTCTTGAAGCTTATTGATTAATTTTGAGGAGATGATGGTGTTGAATGCTGAGCTGTAGTCAATAAAGAACATCCTGATGTATGTGTCTTTGCTGTCCAGATGTTCAGATAAGGTAGATTTATCAACAAGAAATTAATAGTTTAAACAAGTTAAAGGAAGAAGAGAGCCCACAGTCTTGGAGAAATAATTAAGACCGTCAAAAGCCAACAAAGTAATAAAAGGCAAAAAAAAAAGTACATAATAGTGCCTACTCAGGCCAGACAAAGGTTCAAATAAAAACAGGACTGGTAGGTAGGTAGGCCTCCATTAGTCTCAATAGAGCATGGATTTGCACCTTGGAAAGTTTCCAGGGCTCAAGCCTGGGCAAGGTTTTTTTCATGAAAGACTGGCAGTTGCCCAAGTTTGCAAGTCTCCCCTCTCCACACCACCGCTGTTGTCCAAGGGAAGGGCATTAGGACCCATACAGCTTGGCACCAGAGTCGTCGCAGAGCAATGTGTAGTTAAGTGCCTTGCTCAAGGACACACACGCAGCCTCAGCCAAGGTTCGAACTAGCGACCTTCAGATCACTAGACTGATAGATAGATAGATAGATAGATAGATAGATAGATACTTTATTCATCCCCATGGGGAAATTCAACATTTTTTCCAATGTCCCATACACTTATTGTAGCAAAACTAATTACATACAATACTTAGTAAAAATATGATATGCATCTAAAATCACCCTCTCAAAAAGCATTAATAATAGCTTTTGAAAAGTTCTTAAGTAGTTTACTTAAATACATTGAGTCCTAACCCCGGCACTTTAACATATCTTACTCCTGGCGGTTGAATTGTAAAGCCGAATGGCATTGGGGAGTATTGATCTCTTCATCCTGTCTGAGGAGCATTGCATTGATAGCAACCTGTCGCTGAAACTGCTTCTCTGTCTCTGGATGGTGCTATGTAGAGGATGTTCAGGGTTTTCCATAATTGACCGTAGCCTACTCAGCGCCCTTCGCTCTGCTACCGATGTTATACTCTCCAGTACTTTGCCCACGACAGAGCCCGCCTTCCTTACCAGCTTATTAAGACGTGAGGCATCCCTCTTCTTAATGCTGCCTTCCCAACACGCCACCACAAAGAAGAGGGCGCTCTCCACAACTGACCTATAGAACATCTTCAGCATCTCACTACAAACATTGAATGACGCCAACCTTCTAAGGAAGTACAGTTGACTCTGTGCCTTCCTGCACAAGGCATCTGTGTTGGCAGTCCAGTCTAGCTTCTCATCTAACTGTACTCCCAGATACTTGTAGATCTTAACCTGCTCCACACATTCTCCATTAATGATCACTGGCTCCATATGAGGCCTAGATCTCCTAAAGTCCACCACCATCTCCTTGGTCTTGGTGATATTGAGATGTCTTGTCAACTTGGCCACGCACCAACAGGACTGGTAAGAGTTTTGTATATAACTTAAATACATGTAGAATTGACATTGTAATTAAAATCCACAAATTACTGGCAGTCTGTGGGGAAGACGAATCTCAGGGTTGTATGCTGCATACATATTTTATGTATTTTGAATCTCTGAATCCAGAAAAAAAACACTTTTGCTGGACCTGTTTGCATAGTTCATCACAACAAGCCCAAGTGAGTGAAAAGGAACACGGGGGCTGGGGCTCCACTGAGTGGAAGGAAGTACTGGAATCAACAGCTCATGAGTCAGATGTCAAACCAGATAGTTGGGTCATATCCGGGCTTTACATTGGTAATGAACTGGATAAAAGGACTGAGTGCATTGTAGCCAAAGCTGTTGATGCTAGAAAGATGGGCTAGCTAGCAAATTATGAGGTGAACACGACAAGCTTGAAAAGGGATCCAAACAGGTTAAGTAAAAGGGCAAGAGTTGGCAGATAGTATACAATTTTGGAAAATGGTAGGTCCTCACTTTGAAACAAATTAATTATTACTTAAACAGAGTGATACCATAAAATGTTACAATACAAAATGATCTGTGAGTCATATTCTATGAACCACAAAACCTGGCCTGGAGGAAGAGGAGGTGATTAGAGTGTTTTAACAATAACATTGATAGACATCTGTGCAATTAAGTCGTTAAGTTTACCATGGTATAAATGAATAGTGAAACGATGCCATACTTATGTTCCATTGTTCCTTTGTACCAATACTCTACTCTGTTGCTAAATATAGATCAAGTTAAATTATTATTTAGAACATTAGAGCTTAAACAAAATTCTCTAAAGTGGATTTTGATTTTTCAGTTAAATTTTTCAAATAGTTGCTTGACAGAGGGGGTCATTCTAAATATTGGAGAGTATTTTGCTATGCCATTGTAAGAGTTCCCTTCATTTACCGGTTCTGAGGAATAGATTATCACAACAAATTCAACAACTTGCGTCATTATGCACTAATAATGACACATGACACATTTATCCAAATACAAACTCTTCATTGACTAATCTGTTCCTTTAAATAAATAATCACACATACGTCGATAAATTAGGGCCTCAATATGCTACCATTTGAAAAGAAAGGCATGGATATTGTTCATATGCATTGATTGAAATACAAATGGCATGCTAACTTTGAGCTCCCCGCTCACGTGAATGATCTCAGCATCCTGCCACAGGATGATCGGTGGCACATCAGCAAGCGTCCAATATTGTGTGTGACTGATTCCAGTTAAAATTAGCCTGAACCTCTGAAGTAGGAAATGCAATTCAAATGACATAAGTAAATCCAAACTGTGAAGTAAGTAAGAATGGTTCTCTAGGGAAAAGAGCAGGTAGCAGACACTGCAGTAAAAGATTTGATTGGGAAGGTACAAAAAGCAGGAGAGAGGGTAGGCAATTTGCAGAATTCTTTTCTCCAGTGTAGGGATCCTGTGGAATTCTCTTCCCCTGGTGGTGGAGGAGGCTAGATCATTTGATTTCTTTAAGGTGATGGAACAGAGATATTTGAAATATGAAAGATTATGAGAAGTTGAGACCTGCATAAATCAGCCATGATCACATTGAATGACAAGGTAGACTTGACCACCCTGGTGACTTACTCCTTCTATTCTGTTGCATTCTTGTGTGGCACCAGAATACCCTCCGGACAAATCTTCTGAAGGTGCTGAAAGTAGTAATGGAGGTTAACACTGGGAATCAAGCACAAAGGAACTGGATGCAATGCCATGAGAAATTCAGTGGTCTTTGTAATTCTCTTTTGTTTTGTAAAGTTTAGAACTTCATTAACAACTGTCCATCACTAACAGTAGCAAATCAGCTGTATAGTTCCAAAGTGAATGCTCTTACGGAAGACATTTATTTATGAGTTTATGTGATACTTTTCATTGGAAGCATTAACTTTTTCACTAAGTTCTTCAATTTACTTTATTCTTCCGAAGTTTCTGCACCTCTGAGTTCTAGGTTTAATCTTTCAGACACTGTTAAAACTGAATAAATAATTGTCTCGCTCTTAAACTGTAGAGCATATTGTTTGCATGCCATACAGGAAGGTAATTCTGATTTTTGTGCTATTAATTATTTTTAGCATCTGTATAAATCATCTGAGACTAGTTATCCAAGAGCCACACTTAAGAAAGCAGAACAGTGAACCAGGCTGTCCTGTGATACCACCTGTATAAACGTTGACAAAAATAAAACTGTACATTGTGGCACCATGTTTCCCTTAAAAATACCAAACCGATTAACTTTACAAAAAGTTTGTGGAACATTTCTCAACTCTGCTCACCACACCTATTCAGGTTTCTGGATATAAATATGTTGTGGGAATCAGACTGTTCCATGTGTGTTTAATGTAAACGCATAGACCAACAGGAGAGTGCAAACAAATAGCAATTAGCCCACCCGTTTACAGTACTCAGAAAATTGCATTTAATCTGGAGAAACAAGATTGCCTTTAATCATCTTTGACTATCAGTCTTTCAGCTGAGATGTTAAATCAAAGCCGAATCTGCCCTCTCAAGTTGCCGCAAAAAATTACATGGTTCTATTTAGAAGAGCCTGGGAATCATACCCTGGGTGATGACAATTTTTTAAACTTCAATTAACTTTAACTTAACTTGCCCTGTACGCTTATTCATTTCACTGAATTCAAGAAGCATGCAGGAAATGGACACCACGGTCTCAATGAGTGTTAACTGGTGAGGATGGCTTTCTCTATGTCTATACACAATGATAACTCTACTAAATAATTTAGAAAAACACCATTTTGTTGGTATGGGAAGAATTTGGAACCACTATCACGTAGAGTAATTAGAGCTTGGAGTGTAGATAATTTAAAGTGAAGCAAGCTATATACTTCCTCCGAGAGGACCACAACCTTGCCCTGGGTTTGGCAACTTGCGTGCCTCAGTGACCCAGAGAGCTATCGTGGCTGGAGTCTAGGGCTTTATGCTTTGGTTGTTGGCAGGGTCATTCATACCAAACAGGTCAAAGGGTAGAGGACAGACTAAGAGTGGTCCACCAATCCTTCCGGTTTGGGGATTCAGCTCAGGGTTAATAACCCTGACTGGTTAAAATAAAATTGTTACAGAAACAGTAATGAAGAATCTTTCTACATCTGAGTGCAGTGGTATTCTTGAGTCTTCATTTGGGACTTGCATGATTGAAGTAATAAAATCCAAAAGGAAGCTACCGACATGAACACTGCCAAATATGGAGGACCTTCATTGCTGCCCTAAATGCCAGCAGCTTAATGGGCAGTAAGTAAGTCAGCTTAAGTACACGAAAAGGAAGATTAGGGGGTCAGGATGAGACAAAAAGAGTGGAAAGAGATGTATGAACATAAATATTAGCCTATTTTTGGACTAAATTGCAATAACTGTTTTCATAGAGCAAATTCTGTTACATGATCTTACTACCTTAGTTGAAGTTTGACAGTTTAGAAACAATCTGCAGTTGAAGTGTTGTTCATGCAGGAAACTAGTATTTCCCTGTATTACTAACACTTTCCATGGAATATGCCACTCTTGTCAGTATGTGTGAGTAAGACTGAGTCCATCATAATTACTACCACACTTGAGAAGCCATCACAGTGACCTCTCAGTATTCATATTTGCATTTTGAGATGAGAGATTGTCTGATAACAATGGGATAGAAGCTGATGGGAGAGGGGAAAGTGACGGGTCTTTAATCACGCTGGCTGCTTTACTGAGCAGTGAGAAGTATAGACAGAATCCATGGAGGGAGGCTTGCTATGAGAATAATAGAGTCATAAGGAAGAACACTGCTGAAACAGGCCCTCCAGCTGCCTACTCCCATCGACCTGCACCGGGACCATAACCTTCCATACACCTACTATCCATGCACCAATACAAACTTCACTTAAACAGTGAAATCAAGCCTGCCTGAACCGCTTGTGCTGGCAGCTCATTCCTCTCTCGCGACCCTCTGAGTGAAGAAGTTTCCCATCATGTTCCCCTTAAACTTTTCACCTTTCACCCTTAACCCATGACCTCTAGTTGTAGTCCCACCCAACTCAGTAGAAAAGCCTCCTATCTATACCCCTCATAATTTTATATACCCCTATCAAATCTCCTCCATTTTCTACATTCTAAGGAATAAAGTCCTAACCTCTTTAACCTTTCCTTCTAACTCATGTCTTCCAGTCCCAGCAACATCCTTGTAAATTTTCTTTGCACTCTTTCAACATTATTTACATCTTTCCTGTAGCTAGGTGACCAAAACTGCACACAATGCTCCAAATTAGGCCTCCCTAATGTTTTATACAACTTCAGCATCATTTGAGGACTCTTATTTTGTTGTTTCATGCTCATTATTTATTGTATTTTATTCATTATCTCCATTTGCACAGTTTGATACAGTTTACAGATCCTGTTTACAGTTACTGTTCTATAGATTTGCTAAGGAAAAGAATTTCAGGTTTGTATGTGGCGACATGCATGTACTCTGATAATAAATATTACCTTGAACTTTGAACATAGCATCCCCTCTCCTGTACTCAATACTTTGATTTATGAAAGCCAATGTTTTTGATGTGTTGAGCTGTATCCACAATCTCTGCAGTTCCTTGCAGTCACATGCAGACTAGGTGCCATACCAAGACATTATGCATCCAGGAAGAAAACCTTTCTGTGGTGCATCAATTAAAATGGATGAGAGTTGGGGGAGGGGGTCATGCCGAATTTCTTTAGCCTCCCAAGGAAGTAGCAAGGTGAACTTTCTTGGCTGTGACATCAAAATGGTTGAAACAGGACGGCCTATTGGTGATGAATGAACTTCAACCCTCTCAACTTCACTGTTGAGCAGCAGCTTCCCTTCCTGCAGTCAATAACTTGTTTCGTTAACAATAAGAGGAAGGAAGTGATGCCATAATATCACTAAACTCTCAATCTCCTTCCTATTTTGAGTCATCATAATCTGAGATGTAGTCCACTACAGTGGTATCATCTGCGAGCTTGTTGATGGAGTCAGAGCAGGATCTGAGCACACAATCATGAGTGTACAGGGAGAAGAGTGGGGCTCTGAGGATGCAATCTTGTGGAGCACCAATTTCTTGATCTCAGGATCTCCATCTCTGGAGACAAACTGTTGACTGCCATAATTAATAAACCTACCAATTCCCATGGGTTTCTTGACTATACCTCTTCCCACCTTGACTCCCTTAAAAATGTTATTCCCTTTTCTCAGTTCCCAGGATGTGGCTTTCCACTCCAGGACATCTGTTGTACAAAGCGACTGAGGAGAACCCAAGTGCAGGACACAGGCACGGAGACTGAGTTGGGCTGCTTGCGCGGACGTGAACGTTGAACAACAAACAGGAGGAATCTTGACACGGAGCTCTGCTATGGAGTCCTGACACAGAGATGGGGATTTCATGGAATATCTTGAAATTAGAGCTGAACTTAGAACTAATAGTTCTAAATGGTTGGGAAACAAAGTTATCACATGGGAATAGACTAACAAACTGGCAACCAGTGGTTGTGATGCTGGAGTTCTTATACTGCAGTACTTGATAAGACCAGGTGTGCTGTCATCAAGCGAATTAGAAGTAAGTGGGAAATTAACGATTGGAATCAAGGCATAATCAAAGCAGATTAGGGGCAAAATAGGGGATTAACAATCAGGACCATGACAACATCAGAGATTTTCTCCTTCTTCAAAGAACGTGGTTTCCCTTCCTCCACCATTGATGCTGCCTTCACCCACATTCATGCTCACCCCATCTTCCTGTCATCTTTACAGTGATAGCATTCCTCTTCTCCTTACCCACTACCCCATGAACCTCTGCATCCAACACATCATCCTCCACAACTTCTGCCATCTCCAAAGGGATCCTACTACCTCTTCCCCCTCTCTGCTTTCCACAGGGATTGCTCCTTCTGTGATTCCCTTGTCCATTCATCCCTCCTGACTAATCTCCCTCATGGCACTTATCCATGCAAGTGGCCAAAGTGCTAGACTTGCCCATCCACCTCCTCCCTCACCTCCATTCAGGGTCCAAACAGTCCTTCCAGGTGAGACAACACTTCACCTTCGAACCTGCTGGGGTTGTCTACTGTGACAAGTGCTCCCAATGTGGCCTGCTCTACATTAGTAAGACCCATTGCAACTTGAGGGACTACTTCATCAAGCACTCCACTCCATCTACTAAAAGCAGAACTTCTTTATGGCCAAGCATTTTAATTCTGATTCCCATTCCCTTTCCAACAGGCAGCACGTTATTTTTTTCTGGGTAGCCTCCAACCTGATGGCTTGAATATTGATCTCTCCTCCTGGTAAAAAAAAGTTTTCCATCCCCCACCCTTCTTCTATTCCCCACTCAGTCCTCTTCCCTCTTCTCACCTGCCTATCATGTCCCCAAGTCCCCTCCTCCTTCCCTTTCTCCTATAATCCACTTTCCTCTACTATCAGATTCCCACTGCTCAAGCCTTTCCATAATGTACTGGTTAGGCACAGGAGTACGTTCAGCCAGAGACTCATTCCACCGAGATGCAACACTGAGCGTCATAGGAAGTCATTCCTACCTGTGGCCATCAAACTTTACAACTCCTCTCTCAGAGTGTCAGACACCTGAGCCAATAGGCTGGTCCTGGACTTATTTCCTCTTGAAATAAATTACTTACTTTTATTTAATTATTTATGGTTTTATATTGTTATATATCTCTACACTATTCTTGGTTGGTGCAACTGTAACGAAACCCAATTTCCTTCGGGATCAATAAAGTATGTCTGTCTGTCTGTCTTTAACTTTCCTATCCACCTGGCTTCACCTATCACCGTCTAGCTGTCCTCCTTCCCTTCTCCCCACCTTTTTATTCTTGGCATCTTGAAACATGTCACCATATAGAACCCTGAGGTGTATTTCCCTGTTGGCATACTCAGTAAATCCAAGAGGCCTAATGGAACCAATGAAGGATCAGACTCCAAAGGACAAGCAACCAATATGCAAAGGCAATGAACTGTGCAAATACAAAAGAAAAATGAAATAATAAGTAAATAAACTGTAAATATTGGCAACATGAGATGAACATTCCTTGAAAGTGAGTCCATAGCTTGTAGGAGCAGTTCAGTAATGGGGTGAGTGAAGTTGAGTGAAATTATCACCACTGGTCCAAGAGCCTGATGGTTGAGAGGTAATAACTGTTCCTGAACCTGGTGGTGTGGTACCTGATCTTTTTACCTATATGTGTGTATTTAAGATGGCACTCCAGAAAAGATTACACTTAGATCCACAAGCACATCACTATCTGGCCAACATCACTGCATGGTGACAACGTGCTGCACTCTAGGGGAGGAAATAGGAAATTGAGTGCCCTATGGGGCTGAGAGAAAACAAGTATGTTAGTGCATGAGTTTTAATCATCAAAATTTGAGAACTAAATCCACGTAGTCAGTGCAAACAGTAATTGTTAAAACAGATTCCAGACCACAAGGCTGAAAAAAAGAAAGTGGAAAACTGTGTGAAACTGCTGGAAATGTTGTCGATGGAGATGTTAAAGAAAACAGTTGACTTTCTGCACTTTATATAAAACATCCATTGTTCAAAACTCTGATAAATGATCTGAATATTTCCTCAATTTGTCAACAAAGTCGGGCAATTGCGACGCTCATGAAGAAAGCAAATTGAGTGGGAGCAGGAAATATCAAATGCCATCTTCTAATGCAATGGAACAGCCGTTGTGTGGTTTGACATTGTGCTGCTGCCAACATAAACAATTACAAAGACTTTGAGAGATATAAAAAGAGCTGCTTCGACTTCCATTTAAACTGATAGTTTGGTTACAATGTATCAAGTTTCATACCTTGCAGAATAAAGTGATTCTTAAATAATTATATACCAGTACTGTATGTAATTGGACTTTAAAGGAGTCAAAATATATTTGAACTCTGTATATATGTATGTAGTATAGTTATATCATTAACTATTACACTAATACACAGTTGTGAATTCAGCAAATTATGAATTGAACTTACTGTAACTATTAGAGTCTCCATTCACTGATCTCATTACTGCAAGCTGTACTTGACATTTCTTTGGCAACACACACAAATTGCTGGAGGGCCTCAACAGGTCAAGAGGCTATGAAAATGAATAAACTGTTGACATTTCAGACTGAGACCCTTCTTCAGGACTGAAATGAAAGGGGAGAAACGCCAGAATTAAAAGGAGGCTAGCTAGTAGGTGATAGGTGAAGCCAGGTGGGTGGGAAAGGTAAAGGGCTGGAGAGAAAGGAATCTGAGAGGAGAGGACAGTGGACCAGAGGAGAAAGGGAAGGAGGAGGGGACCCAAAGGAAGGATAGGTAGGTGAGAAGAGTTAAAAGGCCAGAGTGGGCAACAGAGGAAGAGGGGAGCAGGAGGGAATGTTTTTTTTTACCGGAAGAAGAAATTGATATTCATGACATCTCTTTTATTCACATTCCAATCACAGATAACTCTATGGATCACAGTTCCACATATAGCTGTTATGCTATAATGACTTTTAAAATCTTCCACTGAGTTAGCCTCAACAGTGATTCTGGTGAGAAGATTCCAATTTTCCAGTTTTTTTTATACGTAGAGCTGATACATGATATTCCTTTTCAGAAGCCTATTCCGAATTTGGGATTGTGGGCTAAAATTGCATTCATCCAAAAAATATATAGTTTGTATCTTGAACAATTTACTTAAATATCCCTTTAATCTTTCTCATGAGATATAAGCCTTGGTAGTTTAAAACTCTGGTGGATCTAGCTCCTCCCTCCCATCAGCCTCAACACAGATGCTCCCCAGGCCTGTGTGCTGAGCCACTGTTGTACACTCTGCTCACACACAACTGCACAGACAAAGGCCCAAGTAATCACATTGTCAAGTTCTCCAGTGACATGACGGGGTGGTACTCATCATGAACAAGCGAGCAGTTTCAAACTGGTGGGGGTGCACATACTGCACAAGCTCTCATGGTCCTAGTACACATCCTACGCAATCAAGAAAGCTCAAGAACGTCTCTACCTTTTGATGAGGCAGAAGAGAGCTTGGATATGTACGTCAATACTCACAAATGTCTACCAATGCATAGTAGAGAGCATCCTAACAGGCTGCATCACTGTGTAATACAGAAACTGCACTGTGGCAGAGAGGAAGGGTCTACAATGGGTAGTCAAAGCACCCTATTGCATCACCACCACCCGCTTACCTGCGTTAAGGACGTATATACAGAAAGGTGCTGGAAAAAGGCCAGCAATATCATGAAGGATCCCACCCCAACTCATAGATTGCTTGTCTCTCTCCAGTGAGAAGGATACACAACATCCACACCAGGACCACCAGACTCAAAAACAAGCAGTAGGGCTGATCAAAGCCTCCACCCATTAACCCCTGCCCCACCACTACTTTATCATTTCCTGTCAGAGTCACTCCAGTCCCAGTGTCACTTTATGTACATAAAATATCATATAAACTATCGTATGTATCTGTATTTATTGTACTTTTTATTATTGCGTTCTTTATCTTATTGTGTGGTTTCTGTGCTGTATTGGATCAGGAGTAACGATTATTTCATTCTCCTTTACACTTGTGTACTGGACATGATATTAAACAATCTAGGACTGCATCAAGACCTGAGCTATTGTGCCTTATAACAGGGCCATTTGTGATAAGTTGTTTTTCTCTGGCCCAGGACTCTAAGTCACTTCACCCAGTCTAATTCTCTGACCAATTTGTTATATTCCTCTGCAAATCTGCTTCTCAGCCCCATGAGTGTTTTTGAAAACACTGCTGTAATAAAAAATGTCACAGTCAGATACAATTAAAAACAAAACAACTGCAGATACTGGAAACCTAAAATAAAGACGTACCTTCAGTACCTTTTGTCCAGGAGATTCACTGCCACCATGACATAATACCTGCTTCGCTTGTTCTCCAGGAATGAAATATACATACAGCCCACCTTTACTGTCATCCAAAAAGAAAGAATGAGAATCCATCACTATCAAAGTATATTCCTTTTCTTTGAAGGGATGTCAGATGTTGATTTTGTCATCTTTCACTGCAGAACTATATCAAGAGGCATGATTTCCCATTTTACAAACTGATTTCGTCACTGGGTTGATTTGTTTATTTATTGAGATACAGCACAGAATAGGCCCTTCTGGCCCTTCCAGCCGTGCTGTCCAGCAACCCCTGATTTAACCCTAGCCTAACTTGAGAACAGTTTATTAGCACCAATTAACCCAGAAAATGATAGAGGCAGATCAACTTGACAGGTTATCAACGTGCTTATTGATAGAACCTTCTATTGGCAACCTCCCTCTCTCAAGGATGACACATCTAAATACTGGTCCTAAAGTTATTGTACAATTGTGTCTGTGATTCTACCATTGAAATAAGTATATAATCCAGAGCTAAATTAATGTTAATCAAGAAATTGTATGATGTTACCTATTGGGAATGTTAAATACATATTCATAATTCTAAAGCTGTTTACTCTTGCATTCTCCCGGAAATTCTCCTCCTGCCTTATCTAACCTGCCTTTACAGTTTCTGGACTAAATCAGGTTACTCTTTCTGGGCAAAGCCTGAAAGAACATTCTGTACATGTTAAGCAATCTTTTCCCTTCTTTATTATGACTGACGTCTATGTCTGAATCATTAAGAATACCTTTTAATCTACATTTCAAATCTTGTAACATTTTAGCTGACCTGGCCTGTAACAGGCTCCTGCTGTTCTTAAAATGGGAGTAGTAGGCAATGCAATTATTGTATGAAACACCCTTATTTTCCAATACTCCCATTTTGATTAATGGTACCACATTTCCTACCTTTCAAATGCCCTCTACTTCCTGAACCTTTTCATAGAATCAAAGAGTCACAAAAATGTACGGCACGGAACAGAGCACTTTCATTCAATTCCATACATGCTGACTTTGGCCCATATTCCCCTCACCTTTCCTATTGAAACACCTGTACAAACATCCTTTAAATCTTGTATTTACCTCGCTCTCTGTGAAAAGCTAACTCCTCAGATCTCTGTTAAATTTCTGCTCTCTAGCAATAATATATGCCATCTAATCCTAGACGGCCTTGCCACTGGATGAAGTCTGAAACTATTTATTCCATCTACACCTTCTTAATTCTACACAAAGTATCTCTGTAAGGTCACCCACCAGCCCCCTATCATGTAGTGAGCTTAAAATCAATCTATTCAATATTATCTTATAATGACAGGCTACATCCTGGTGGCAACATACTCTCTGTTGCTACCATATACTTTCTAACAAGCAGAAATGTTACTCTGGATATGATGAGTAGCATTTATTTTGTTCTCCTTTACACTTGTGTACTGGAAATGTCATTAAACAATCTTGAACAATTTTGATGTTGTATACGGCTACAACAAAAATCACAACTCTTATACTCAATGTGAAGGGAAGCATACCAAATGCTGTTTTCACTAGTCCGTCCACTTTCTGGGGACCATAGTCTTGTACCCCCAAGACTCTATATATCGACACTCCTAAAATCCCTGCTACTTACTCTATCAATGTTTGTGTCATCAGCAACTTAGTAATTATACCTCCGCACTCTGTCATTTATATATGTTACAAACAAACAAGATCCCAACACCAATCCCCATGATACATGCGAGGGGTGATTGATAAGTTTGTGGCCTAAGTTAGACGGAGTCAGTTTTAGAAAACTTAGCACATTTATTTTTCCTACATTTACACACTTAGTCCAGCGGGCATGGAGCGTACGGATCTTTTCTTTGTAGAAGTCGGCGTCTTGGACCTCCAGAAGTGGTCCACAGCATTGGGTGATTGATAAGTTTGTGGCCTAAGGTAGAAGGAGATAAGTTATTAACTTCAAACTTTCTGCATTTTCACTCAAAGAGTTGAACTGTATGTGCATGTAACGACAGCTGTATAACTCATCTGCTCCTACCTTAGGCCACGAATGTATCAATCACCCATCTGTGGACCACCTGGAAGTCCAAGACGCTCTTGTTACATGCATGTGCACTTCAACTCTTTGAGTGATGATGCAGAAAGTTTGAAGTTAATAACCTTAGGCCATGAACTTATCAATCACCCCTCGTAGTTTGTTACAGATTTCCAATCAAAAGGTACCCATCCATCACTATCTCTTCCTATCTTGGATCCAGTTTGCCAACATGAATTGGATCCCTTGTGCCTTAATGTTCTGACAAGGATACCATACAAAATCTTGTCAAAACCCTCACTGAAGTCCATCTGAACCACCTCTACTGCACCTTCATCAATTTACCTAAATTTGTGCGATATGAACTCCTTTGCACAAAATCATGCTGACTCCTCCTTATGAATCCCTTGCCTTCCAAGAATTCTGTCCCTCGGAATCATCTCTAACAACTTCCCTATTATTGATTATCAGCCCTGTAACTTCCAGACTTATCCCCACTGCTCTTCCTGAATAAGGCAACTGCGTTCACTGTCCTCCGGTCATTTTGGTACCTTGCACGTGGCTAACAAAGGTGCAACAATATCTTCCTTTCCTTTTCATAATCTTGTCTGACCCTGGGGATTTCCCTGCCATGATATACTCCAATATTTATAGCAGTTCCTCCTTCCTAATAAAAACTTGCTCCAGAATAATAGCATATCTGTTTCCTTAACAGTCTCTATGACCTTCTTCCTGATAAAGTATGTAGGATCTTGCTCAATTCCTCTGCCTCTGTCCTTAGATAACTATTTTAAACTTAAGGCCATATATTTCTTCCTTAGCAACCGTCTTGTTTGTAGTTGATTTATAAAAGATTTTAGAATTCTTCTTAATCATACCTGCCAAGGTTATTTTATGGCTCCTTCTTGTCCTCCTAATTTCTTTTTTAGTTTTTCTTCTATAACCGCTATATACCTCAAGTGACTTGTTCTATCTATACCTGATACATGCTTCTTTCTGTTCCATGACAAATATCCTTTAACCACAATTCCTTAAACTGTTTCATGCTGACTTTGAACTCTTAATATTTTATTTTTTAAACATTTCTCACTTATCAGATGTTGTTTCTCCTCAGTAACTCCTCCCGATCTACCTCTCCCTGAGTAGTTCAGACAGCAGACTGATCACAGTAGGACTCTCAATAGACTGTTTTAGAAAGCCTTCATGAATGTATTTTATGATTTTCTCCCCAAATCATTTTCCTGCACTATGTCAATCCCAGTCAATATTGAGAAAGTTAATATCTTATTAACTTACTATTACAATCCTCTTCCTTGTGCACCCTTCTGCAATCTTCCTAAATATCTGTTCTTCTAAATCCCATTAAATATTGGGAGGTCTATGTTATAACCCTTTCCCTTTCTTACTCCTAAATTCAATCCGTATTGTCCAGTTGGCTGTTCCCTCCATGATATCATCCACAATGCTCTCCCGATCAGAAAGGCAACATCCCCTCCTCTTTTGCATTCCTCTCTTTCATGCCTGAAGCTTCTGTACCCTGGAACATTGAGTTGCTGGTCTGCTTTCCATTAGTCATATTTCTGTGATTGCAACTACACTCAGTGACCTCTTTACTAGAATACCTCCTGTACCTAATAACGTGGCCACTCAGTGTATGTTTATGATCTTCTGCTGCTGTTCCCAATCCACCTCAAGATTCAGCATGTTGTGCATTCAAAGATGCTCTTCTGCACACCGCTGTTGAATGCATGATTATTTGAGTTACTGTTGCCTTCCTGTCAGCTTTAACCTGTTTGGCCATTCTCCTCTGACGTCCCTCATTAACAAGTTTCCCACAGAATTGCCGCTCACTGAGGTTTTTGTTTATTGCAGCATTCTCTGTAAATTCAGTAGACAGTTGTGCATGAAAATCCCAGGAGATATTCAAACCATCCTGTCTGGCACCAACAATCATTCCATGGTCGAGTCACTTAGATCACATTTCATCCCATTCTGATGTTGGGTTTGAACAATAACTGGACCTCTTGACTATGTCTGCATGTTGTTATACATTGAGTTGCTGCCACGTGATTGATTGATTAGATATTTGCATTAATGGCAGGTGTATAGATGTATCTAATAAAGTGGTCGCTGGGTGTATATCATAACCCTATGTGCTGATCCACAACCTTTGTTCATCTATCTTACCTGTGAGGCTCCTTGGCTAAAATAAGTGCAATTGAGACTACCGACTACATGCTTCCCTTCTTTCTCTCCCTGATCTTCTCTTGTCTGCTCTATTTTTGACATAAGACTCAGCCCCTCTATTTGATGCACAGTCAATCTGGATCCCTGCATCATTCATTTAAACTTTCCAGTGTTGCATTAGAAAACTTCTCTGCAATGATGGTTGTCGCTTCTCCAGTTCAGGGACAATCTGCCTTTCACATAGAAGCTACTCCTGCTCCTGAAAAAAAAACAATAATCCAAAAACATAAAGTCCTCCCTTCTGAAGTGGTTCTTTAGCAATGGCTTCATCTGTCATTTCTTCCTGTTTCTATACTCACTGACATGTTTCACAGGGTATAATCTCTAAGATTACCACCCTCAAGGTCATACTTTTTAACTTCCCACGTAACTTCAATTGAAGAACTCCCTTTTTCCTTTGTCATTGTAATCGTGCCTCGATGGATGCATGGACCAACTATTCCTCTGAGAAGGAAATTTTTATACGGCCTGAAAGTTGTGCAGCACTTTAAATGCTTTATTTTGTAATATACATACTATGAATATTTAGGATGAAAATTGAAAAATCACATACTTTTGATTTTATTTATTAATTGAAGGTATGATGCAATGCAGTACAACAAAGAAAATCTTACACATTTTGTAAACATTTTCTCGTCTGTTTTCATTCAAGCTGTATGGAAACAAAGGCTATTTGTGCAGAAGCATTTTAGTTACAGTGCTGCTGCACGCCTGATCAGTTTAAAGGGAAGAGCAGTCATGAGTGACACCTAGAGACATTCACCCTTCCCTTCCCTTCCCTTCCTCTCCTTTCAGAATGTTCTGCACCTGCTCCAAGACAGCCTTGAAGCTGGCACCAGGGCAGAAATAGAGTCGGACTTGCAGCCATAGAAAACCTAACTAATGGGTCCCCAGTCATAACAACAGAACAGATCAGGGAAAAATAACTCAGAGAAGCACATATTATTGCAAGATGGAAAGAGACACCTCTTTTCCCCTTATTAGGGAGAGAGCCTGTGGTGTGTTGAATTACCAGGGGAATGAGTAGTCTTTGGGGCACTGAAAGTCTGTGTCTTTACTGATGCTTTGCTGCACGCTTAAGTGTTCAGTGGGGGGTGCCGATGCTTTCTTTGCTGGTGGGGGAGGGGGATTGTTGCTTTGCTGCTGCTTATGCATGGGAGGGGGAGCTGGGGAGGGAATTTGGAGTTCTAACATTTAACAGTCATTCATTAGAAACCATAGAACATTACAGCACAGAATCAGGCCTTTTGGCCCTTCTTGACTGTGCCGAACCATTTTTCTGCCTGGTCCCACTGACCTGCACCTGAGCCATTTCCCTCCAAACCCCTCTCAGCCATGTACCTGTCCAAGTTTTTCTTAAATGTCAAAAGTGAGCCCACATTCACCACTTCATCTGGCAGCTCATTCCACACTCCCACCACTCCCCGTGTGAAGAAGCCCCCCTAATGTTCCCTTTAAACTTTTCCCCCTTCACCCTTAACCCATGATCTCTGTTTTTTTCTTCTCCCCTGGCCTCAGTGGAAAAAGCCTGATTGCATTCACTCTATCTATACCCATCATAATTTTATACACCTCTATCAAATCACCCCTCATTCTCCTACACTCCAGGGAATTAAGTCCTAACCTATTCAACCTTTCTCTGTAACTCAGTTTCTCAAGTCCCGGCAACATCCTTCTAAACCTTCTCTGTACTCTTCCAACCTTATTAATATCTTTCCTGTAATTAGGTGAATGAAACTGCACACAATTCTCCAAATTCAGTCTCACCAATGTCTTATACAACCTCGCCATTACATTCCAACTCTTATACTCAATACTTTGATTTATAAAGGCCAATGTACCAAAAGCTCTCTTTACAACCCTATCTACTTGTGAAGCCATTTTTAGGGAATTATGTATCTGTACTCCCAGATCCCTCTGTTCTACTGCACTCCTCGGTGTCCTACCATTTACCTTGCATGTTCTTCTTTGGTTTGACCTTCCAAAATGCAATACCTCACATTTGTCTGCATTAAACTCCATCTGCCATTTTTCTGCCCATTCCTCCAACTGTTCCAAATTCTTCTGCAAGCTTTGAAAACCTTCCTCGCTGTCCACTACACCTCCAGTCTTTGTATCATCAGCAAATTTGCTGATCCAATTTGCCACATTATCATCCAGATCATTGATATAGATGACAAATAACAATGGACCCAGCACTGATCCCTGTGGCACACCACTAGTACATTCTTTGGGGCACTCCTCTGCTTTTGTGGATGGTTGTGGAGAAAAAGGATTTCAGAATGTATATTGTATACATTTCCCTGACATAAAATGTACCTTTGAAACCTTTGAAATATCCAGAGATTCTCATGCCCTATTTCAAAGAAGTGGTCATATACAATAAAACATTTTAGGTGATTTTATTGCTAGATTCATAAGCAGAAGATTCCAGGAATGCCATAAACTTTCACCTCCCCCAACTTCATATACTGGCTTCTTCCCTCTTCCTTTCCATTCCTGATGAAGACTCCTGGGCTGAAATGTTAAGTATTTATTCATTTCCATCAATGCTGCTTGGCCTACTGAGTTTCTCCAGCAATTTGTATATGTCCACTTTTAAGTCAGTTTTTGATTTGCAGAGTATTTATGCAGAGTCCCCTTCAGAGAGAGATAATTTGTCAGTTCTTCAATTAGAGTGATAGAGGTTTTGCACATTAATTTTGTGCCCCTGGGTTTCTAGGAGCTCTCTGGAATTCATAAATGAACCCAAAGTGTCAAGAACAGAACAAAAAAAAAGAAATTAGTAGATTTTGAGTATTGGTAGTTACTTATTTGCTGCATTTGGGGGAAAAGTACTTGCTTAGAATACCGGCGCTGACAGAATAAATTTGCGCTTTGCAAGTTACTTTATACAGACATTAGGTTAACTTTGAAGGCCAAATGAACATTTGTGGACCTCATCTCCACTTCAGAACTCTGAGCTATTCAAGTACGGGCACCATTTCCAGTGTTAAATTGGACCTCTGGTAACATGTGAGTGACCAGCAGGAGTAGCAGCAGTAATAACAGCAGCAGCAATGGCACCAGCAGCATAAAGGTCAGCAGGTTAACTTTCTTCTAGAGAGAAACAATTACTGTATTTTTCCATATTTCCTCTTCCGTTGATGTATTGGTTAATATTCTATAATTAGGTACAGGGACTCAGCAATACACCCATATTACTAATACTTTCAGTAAATCTTAACAAATCTTCTTTCTTCTCGGGAGCTGGCTTTTTCCTTCTGGCGTTGAGGAACATTATCTTTTTCTGGACCATTGCCAAATCAGCCTTCATCTATGGGGTGTCAGTGACAGTAGATTTGTCCTTTCTCTGCTCCTTAGGAAGTTCCTTGTGCCTTCATGATTGCATGTGATGCAGCAAATGATTGCATATGAGGGTTGCTTATGCAAGCAAAAGATCACCAGGAGCCCACCCCACCCGTGCATTTTCATTCACTCTATGGTGATGTCCTATGTAGTGATTAGGATAGCGAAGGGAGGTCAATTAGAAGTATCACGTTTAGCCATGAAGCTCAGAGATACTAAATCGGCATATAATTTTGAGTGCAAACTAGTATAGTAAATCTTTAATGTAATTTTGGCTAACTTCATGCTTTTTGGTGTGGTGAAGATTCCACTGAGTGTTAGTACTATACAAAACTTATATTTGGTGCAGCAAAAAGTGGTGACGCACAATCTCTCGGCAATTAATATGCTAATTAAAATCCAGTCAGCTACATGTCCTTGTTCTTTTAATGAAGAGGCAATATCTGGTTTTAAAGAGACGTAATAGAATGTTATTGATCACTGGTGTTGAACCAGCTTACTATTCAATGGACGATTTAAATAGCCAGTGTCATTTTGATTCATCATCATCGAGCAAAAGGAGAGAGCTCTTCTGCAAATAGGGTACCTAGGACCTGAATCACAGCCATGAAATAAACTTGAACGGAGTGTTCCCAATTTCTAAGTAATTTTTAGCTCTTGTAAGTATTTGTGGAGAAAACGTATGTTTGTAAAGGACTGTTTATGTGCATTACAAACCACACATAATGTAAGCCCATCTACTGTTGCAAACAATCAACCAATGGCAAAGTTTTCTGAGTGTTTATGCTTTTTCTGGACAGGATGTGAAGGGGGCAGGTCACTCTGGATTCTGCTCAGTTTTTGGAGTATTTGTTTAAAGTGGTTGCTCATATGCACAATCTAATTAAATGTCATTTTCTGGATTTTATCTATAGTATATGAAGCTACATAACTATAACACAGTCATCTTGACTATGATTAATTCCTTAGCCACCCCTGTTATTAGGAATGCCTTTCTGTCTTGGTAATCATCACTAGTGAGGGGGAGTGAGATAGGATTAGCTTTTGAATGCTAGGCCTCAACAAATGGTCAAAGCCAGACCTTTAAATATAGCTTGGCAAGTTCAATAAGTGAAACCTTCACAAAATGTAAAAGATTTATTTCAAAAACTAGGAAAATTGAAAGAGATATATTGTAACTTGTCAATTAACTTGTTTTCTGTTCCCATAACAATTCAAAATTATCCCTGTGTCACAGTCAATAGGAATAAAATCATCCCCATTGTTGATTATCTGAAATGAAATACACTCAATGACTTCAAACTGCTGCTAATACACAATTGTTTCCCCACCCTCCACATTACGTCCAATGCATTTCAAACCTGTCAGGAAGTGTGTTTTCTTTCAATGATCTTACACTTTAGATAGAATTCAGTCTTTTCCACTCAGAAGACTTTTAGACCTCTGAGATTATTAACAAGGTTTGGAAAGAGTTGTCCACAGATAGAATGCAAACATTTCAATTATTAACAGAATATTTTTGGCATTCTATCATTTTGCGATTTTTGCGACGTATTTTGCCTTTTATACTGGAATCACTTTGTTCTTTTCATAATATTCACAACAAAAGCACTTTTAAGTTTGGTACAGAGTTTCTAATTCACTTGTCCTGACTGTAGTGTAGTAGCTGATAAGACTTTCAGTAGGATGTGTATAGCAAACTTAGGTCAAGGAATATATAGAATAATTGTATGCAGGTATTAAAAAGGTCCTGTGTGCATGTGATATACTAATATAATCATTTGTGTAATGTTAGCACACATAGTGGCTGTTTTCAATAAAAAGTTAGCACATTTTGAAGATCTTAGTGTCATCTAGAGTTTATTTATTGTAGTACCTGGCATGTCTGCAGTAGTGGTTCATACACCATCTCTCAATATACTGCAAAGTGGAAAAGACTTAACCAAAAGACTTATCCTGCTCTTGATTACCATCCAGCAGCCTTTACTGGAACATGGGCCTGTGTCGGATGTGGCCAGGATTGGAATTGGCTGTGATACCTTCAACAATCAAATTGCCTGCCAATGCTCACAGTCTAGGGGAAATATAAAATAGTTGAAACCTAGCACAAATATTTATCACATGGTTAATTTGGAATTTCCATGAAGCCAAAATAGAAGAAAGCAGAACATTTGTTTTGCTAAAATATTTACAATCTGACCGAGATTGCACTAAAGCAACGGAAGACTGCATTTAAAAAAAGACATTTTATTTTGAGTAGAAGTAAATCTGGCAAGATTTTAAAACTGAAAATGAATATAGTAAAGTATGTATGATTTTTGCTCTTTATATGCTGGTATTAAGTGATTACCAAAATTAAGAGTTCCTCTTTCATCAAATTTATCAAAACTAAATATTAATGATTTTTGTTTAGTTCCAAAGATATTTGTTCCTGTATCTTTCAGAAACAAGCCACCTTACCTAAATTCACATTAATTACACAGGACAACAAATTTTTTCAAAAGTGTTGCTTCCTCAGAATTTTTTTTGTTTATGATAGACCGCTTGAAGATGAGCACAAATATAATTTCAGAATATTTGTATCACATAGGAATTTGGAGAAACAACAAATTAACTTTTATTGAATATAATGTGTTTAATTGCATAATGATGCTGACGCTTTGCAATAGTTCAACTAAGTTAAAAATATTTTGTTAATGATTTTCATTTGCACTTAGTGTCTGAGGCTTCTCGATTAAGTGTTCAACAATAATTCGCCAGCATTGATGGATTCCAGTTGCCCTGGTATCTTTTCTCCATGACCACAATGTCCTGGTGAAACCTTTCACCATGCCCATCACTAACAGCACCAGGATTTGCAGGGAAGAAGTCTACACGGGAATGCAGAAAATGAATCTTTAGTGACATGTTGCATTTCATGGTTTTATATGCTTGAAGCATGCTTTCAACCAGCTGCATGTAGTTTGGTGCTCTGTAGGTGCCGAGAAAAATTTCAGCAACTTCCTTGAATGCCTTCCATGTGATTTTCTCCAGTTCCACAAGGTATTCTTCAAATTGCCTGTCACTGATGACCTGTTTGATTTGTGGACTGACAAAAATGCTTTCCTTAATCTTGGCATCAGTTATTCTGGGAAGCATCTGTCTCAAATATCAAAATCCTTCATAGAAATTGTTGTGCCTGGTGATAGCAAATTCCATCCTTACAGTCCTGAACCCAGTAATTATTACTAAAACCTGTCCTGCCATGCAGCAGCCACACCGCCTAAGCATGCCCAAGCATGCCTGGACAAGATAGGAAACTTTCCAGCTTACATTGTAGGCAACAATTTAATTGACTTAAATTATAAATTGAAATAATAAACATAAGTTTATTAAAAAATGGTGTTTGATAGGGAAATTTCATGGTGATTTTCATGATCAGTAGCCCAAAATTCATAAGATACACCTAAAGGTATTCAGGAAGCAAAATCTTTGTTTTCCAGTGTTATTTATTTACAGAGATTTTATGCAGCTTGATTTTATGCAATTCTTCGAAAAAATTTCTCCTACTCAGCAACATTTGTTCTGTGAAAGATTCTTGACACATTCATCCTCAAAAAAAACACATGGGGTGAACATTTCTGCAGCCATCACTACCCAGATACCACCATGCGCACTCAAGCCAATTCACACTCCTGCCACAGCCCCTGAAGTACAACAGCCAACCACATACCAGAATGGATGGCCCTACCGTAGAGACCACCCAGGTGTGTAGAATTCATCATAGTGTACCGAATACCGCAAACAATGGCAGTAGCCTGTGCCTGATGAGGAACAACAGGCAGCCTAAGGGATATGAAACCAGAAGGAAAAAGATTAAAGGAGGATAAAGGAGTCACGCTTCTCAGCAAAGAGGAAGTCAGTCATAAGCATTGACCTCCTGGACTATAAGAGCCAAATCAAAGAGAAAATTTGCATGTGAGTTCAAGGACGCAACTAAATTATCCATTTCACACTACAATAAGCCAGGAGAGCTTTGGTAATGTGTAATAGTCTCTCCTGTCCTTCTTTGCACATAAGTCATTCCCTGACCATAAAATTTAAATGGGTTTCTGGAAAACTCCAGTTTTCTGACGAGTCATTAACAGTTTAAAGAGCATTGACCTCTGCACAAAATCGGTTTCTGGTTAACCTGCATCCTGCAGGTGTATGTTTTTGTTTAAAATCATGAACTCCCTTGGTTATAGGTCTGTCTGAATGCTGGTTAGGTATCACTGTAGCCATAACGACCCAGAAGTAATTCACAACACAGAATACAGATCCTTATGGAATTCATGAAGTAACATTTCAATCTAATGCCATCCTCAACAAACCAGCAAAGAAAATTCTTTCAACAAGAAAGCAAAACTCTCATAGCACTCCAATTAAGATTAATTTAAGATTGTTGCAATATTTCCATATTTGAAAGTACACAGCAATATGCAAGTGATGAAGATATAGTTGTAAAAACAGAGCTTACAGCATTTGATCTGATTGTTATACCTTCATAGCCATTCCTTCACATAAAAATTGGAAGGGTGGGGTTTAGTGAGTCTCCTATAAAATGGGCAACGTCAGATAGACAACCTATTTCAGCTTGCGATCTCCCTGTTTTTCTCCTGCTTGCAGGAGTCCCCTTACATGGATTTGAAAGACATAATGATATGCCACATGGTCAGTTGAGTGGCTGCTGAAGGTTTGTTCCATTTCCCTACAGAGTCCCTGTAGATGCTGTTATTTATCGAGATGCTTTAATTTCAGTCAGCCGGCTAAGTCAAGAGGAAAGGGTAACAAACAATCTTCTGGAAGAACTTAATGAGCTAAGCAGCAGCTGTGGGAGGAAAGGTATTGTCAATATTTCAGGTTGAAACTCTGCACCAGGACTGATCATTTACCCCCACCGATAATGCTCGGCCTGCTGAGTTCTTCCAGCAGATTGTACCAGACTCTGTAAGGACGAGGCTGAGGATAAACCCAAGTGCAGGACACAGGCGCGGAGGCAGAGTCGTGAGGCATTAGCACCGTCGCAAACAGGGAACCGGTATCCAGGAGAGTCTTTACACAGAGACAGGGTTTACGTAGAGTATCCAGGAAATGATGCAGAGCTTAGAACTGACAGTCCTAAAGAATCAGGAAACAAGGTCTACTCACAATAGAGTCAACCAACAAACTGGCAAAGCCTGGCTGTGACGCCCAAGTTTTATCCTATGTTTGCTAATGGGAATCAGGTTTGCTGTAATTAGTGGAACTGGGAATGATTGGAAATCAGACGAGGGGATTAAGGCCCAATTAAGGAAATAAAAGCAAGATGGGGAATTGCCAGATGGGACCATGATAGTACCCTCCCCTCAGCGGGAGCCTCCAGGAAGTATTGGATGAGAGAGGGGTCCAGGATGAAGGATCAAGGACGACCAGGGACAGGTAGGGGACGAAGAAATCCCACAGGTGGCCGAATGGAGGCTTTTCCACAGGCACAAACGGAACATGCAAAGACATAGAAACGGGTATCCACCTCCATGGAAGACCACCAAAAGTGTCTTTTCAGGAGAGCCAGTATCCGATCACTCCCGGTGTGGCAGGCAAACCAAGATGTCTGCCCCCACTGGAGAACCTGAGATCTGACAGAATCGGGCACAAAAAGGTGATTGGCGGGTCCATTGCCTGGGTCAGGGTCATCCTGTTGGGCTTCCTTTACTATGGACTCAATCTCCAAGTGAGGGTTGCCACCACACAGGATGCTGGAAGTGTCCTCCTTGGAGTTGTATTGGCGGGAGAGCGCGTCCAGATTCCCGTTCTTGGACCCTGGATGGTATGAGAGGGAAAACTTGAACCATCCAAAAAATAATGCCGAACAGATCTGGCGGGAGTTCAAACGTTTGGCGGTCTGAATATATCCCAGGTTCTTATGATCAGTCCAAACAATAAACGGGTGTTCCGCCCCCTCCAGCCAGTACCTCCACTCCTCCAATGCTAGCTTGACCGCCAGTAGTTCCCGATTCCCCACGTCGTAATTCTGCTCGGCGGAGGACAGTCAGCGAGAACAGAAGGCACAGGGATGAAGCTTTTCATCCAGACTTGATCGTTGGGACAGGACTGCTCCTATCCTGAAGTCAGAGGCATCAACCTCAACAATGAATTGACGGGAGGGGTCCGGTTGGACCAGGATGGGAGCGGTTGTGAAACACCTCTTCAGGTCAGTGAATGCCGAATCAGCCTCGGGGTCCCAACAAAAAGGTGTTGTAGGCGAGGTAAGTCGGGTAAGCGGTGCCACCACCCGACTGTAATCCCTGATAAATCGGCGATAGAAGTTCGCAAAACCCAAAAACCGCTGAAGTTGCTTGCGGGTCGTGGGTCTGGGCCATTCTTCCACTGGCCAGATCTTCTCGGGATCTGCCCTCACCTGCCTGCTCTTGATGATGTAGCCCAGGAAGCTGACCGAAGGGACGTGGAACTCACATTTCTCTGCCTTCACAAATAACTGGCTTTCCCACAGTCTCTAGAGTACTAGACGGATATAGTGAATGTGTTTCTGGAGGCTGCTAGAAAATATTAAGATATCACCTATGTAGACCAGCACAAAGTGATTAATAAAGTCCCTCAGCACATCACTGATTAGGCTTGAAAAACGGCGGGGGCATTGGTGAGGCCAAACGGCATGACCAAGTATTCGAAGTGGCCCAAAGGTGTATTAAAGGCCGTCTTCCACTCGTCTCCCTCCCTCATTTTGACTAGATGGTATGTGCTATGAAGGTCCAACTTCAAGAAGATGGTGGCTCCGTGAAGTGGTTCAAATGCCGAGTTAATGAGGGGTAGTGGGTACTTACTTTTAATTGTTATATTGTTTAGGCCTCGGTAATGAATACAGGGACAGAGCGACCCAGCCTTCTTCTCTACAAAGAAGAAACCGGCGCCCACGGGGAGGGGGGGGTGGATGAAGGTTGAATAATGCCCGCCGCGAGGGACTCACTAATGTATTTCTCCATGGGCTCTCTCTCTGGTTATAAAGACGACTGGTGGGTAACAAGGCCCCGGAGAGAAGGTCAAAAGTGAATCATACGGGTGGTGCGAAAGCAGGGAAAGAGCCCATCGTTTGCTGAATATCTGTCCCAGGTCCTGGTATTCAGCGGGGACTCCAGACAAGTCGAGGGGTTCCAGGACAGGCGGGGTCGCAGTAGCCTCCCTAGGGGATGGAGCCAACTGCAGACAGGTGGCGTGGCAAAACAGGCTCCAGCTGGCTATCCTCCCCGGTAGACCAGTCGATGTAGGGGTTGTGGTGGTTCAGCCAGGGATTACCAACTGAGAAATAGTTGCATGCTGCTTTACAAAATGAGGAATTGATAAGGTGTTATGGTACTTGATTGCATCCTTTTTCTGTGGTTTCATAGACAGAACTGACTCACTGGCCCCCGCTCATCAGCACGAAGACAGTTTATGCTGGATACACAAGGTCACGTTGTTCTGGCTCAGAAACAGTGAACAGGAAGTCTCATAAATGTTTTGGAACAAGACAGATACATCTATCTATAAGATAGTAAATCACTCCCTTGTAGCGGTGTGCTACACACAGCGCAGGAATAACGACACGCAGATGGTGAGTTGCAGTTGTGTAAAAGATTTATTCAAACTTCGCGGCCTCGCTTTTAAGCCTTCCCGTTTCCGCCCTCCCCGGGCGGGAATGCTGCAGGGGGCACATATTCACAGTCCCTTCCCATGCACGGGCTTTTCCCCTTGCTGGTGAAGAAGGCCTGGCGCCCTTTTTGGGGCTGGCCTCTCTGCCGGTGCGTGCCGCTTTGTGAGCCGGTTCGAGTGCGCTGGAAAGTGGGTCTCCACACCTGATATTTTATCGAATAACAGGTTGAGTATGCGTTTAACACAGCAATGAACCAGGAACAGGTATCATGATAAATGTTTTCCATTCCTGTAAGGAAGTTTGCTGGAACATATACAAATTCCCTCCACAGGTGATAGACAAGAATCCTTGATGCTTACTTGAGTCACAAGTGTTATTGTGACTTCAGTCATTACTTCAGTCATTTAATTTTTCCCAACACTTTTGCAAGAGCACTTCCTACTGAGAGTTTGTGAACTCTTCTCATGGCCCAAAAATTCACTGACTTCCTTTTATAGTTCAGCTTACAGGCGTTTCCAGTTAGCTGCTCCAGAGATCTGTGAATCAATTCATTGTATCAAACATATTGAACCATTGTTGAGGTGGAACATGTCACTGAGATTTTGCAAAAATGTGTCCCTTGCTCTGGACTCCTGCTTCAGATCAGTGATGCCTTCACCATGCAATAACAGTAATCCCTGTTTCTCCTAAAACAAAATGCCTTTACGTAAAAGGTTACACCTGGAATAAACTGTTGGTTTTGGTAGTGGAGGCAGTTATGACTGAGGCATTTAAGAAGGTTTTAGGTAGGCAGATGAATATGCAGAAAATAGAGGGATATGGAACATATGTAAGGTGTTACGTACTCGTGACACGTGACAGTGGTACCCTTGTCACGTGACTGGGGTTGAAGCTATACTGGACTTGAGGTAATGGTCTTGTGATGGTGGAGTGACATCATTTTCCCGCCAGTAGAGGTCATGTGACAGGTTTTTTTTACAGGGTATAAGAGGAGGACCCCTCCCTGTAAGGTGGGGCAGTTCGTGGCTGGATTTGCCATGTTGACTTCATGCCACTGCGTGATTTAATGTGATGATGCAGTTTAGTTGAAAGATGAAGTTTTATCTAATGCCTGAAGTTTAAAAGGTCATTGCCAGCAGTTTCTTTACAATACTGCTAGTTAAGAATCAGTGGAGAGTGAAGATCGAAGTTCGGGAGTTAAAGATCGAGAAGAATCAATTTTCAACGGTGAAACGGGTTCGACCTTGTTTGATCCTTATTCGGAAGGATTTTGTTGACTATTCTCGTGTTAATCCCTGGGATGACCAGAAAGGATTTGAGAATGGTGATAAAGGAAAGGTCAGTGCCTTTAAGCCGTTACGTTTCATAAAATTCTTCATGGGAAAAGTTCGACTTTGGAAACTGAAGAAAAACGACATGAAAGAGAATTTAAATCATCTTAAAAAGTCTCTCCTTTTAAATGGTCTGTGAGCATTTTGAACTTTTGGCAATACCACTTTAAAGAACTGTTTTTGCAACATCGCTTTAAGAACTGTTTGAGCTGCATCGCTTTAGGAACTGTTTAAGCTGCCGCACAGCAGCTGATTTCTGGTTACGTTAGTGATTTGTTTACTTTGGGGGGTTTGTTTTCAGTGTTTAATGAACTTAATGAGCTAAGCAGCAGCTGTGGGAGGAAAGGTATTGTCAATATTTCAGGTTGAAACTCTGCACCAGGACTGATCATTTACCCCCACCGATAATGCTCGGCCTGCTGAGTTCTTCCAGCAGATTGTACCAGACTCTGTAAGGACGAGGCTGAGGATAAACCCAAGTGCAGGACACAGGCGCGGAGGCAGAGTCGTGAGGCATTAGCACCGTCGCAAACAGGGAACCGGTATCCAGGAGAGTCTTTACACAGAGACAGGGTTTACGTAGAGTATCCAGGAAATGATGCAGAGCTTAGAACTGACAGTCCTAAAGAATCAGGAAACAAGGTCTACTCACAATAGAGTCAACCAACAAACTGGCAAAGCCTGGCTGTGACGCCCAAGTTTTATCCTATGTTTGCTAATGGGAATCAGGTTTGCTGTAATTAGTGGAACTGGGAATGATTGGAAATCAGACGAGGGGATTAAGGCCCAATTAAGGAAATAAAAGCAAGATGGGGAATTGCCAGATGGGACCATGATAGTACCCTCCCCTCAGCGGGAGCCTCCAGGAAGTATTGGATGAGAGAGGGGTCCAGGATGAAGGATCAAGGACGACCAGGGACAGGTAGGGGACGAAGAAATCCCACAGGTGGCCGAATGGAGGCTTTTCCACAGGCACAAACGGAACATGCAAAGACATAGAAACGGGTATCCACCTCCATGGAAGACCACCAAAAGTGTCTTTTCAGGAGAGCCAGTATCCGATCACTCCCGGTGTGGCAGGCAAACCAAGATGTCTGCCCCCACTGGAGAACCTGAGATCTGACAGAATCGGGCACAAAAAGGTGATTGGCGGGTCCATTGCCTGGGTCAGGGTCATCCTGTTGGGCTTCCTTTACTATGGACTCAATCTCCAAGTGAGGGTTGCCACCACACAGGATGCTGGAAGTGTCCTCCTTGGAGTTGTATTGGCGGGAGAGCGCGTCCAGATTCCCGTTCTTGGACCCTGGATGGTATGAGAGGGAAAACTTGAACCATCCAAAAAATAATGCCGAACAGATCTGGCGGGAGTTCAAACGTTTGGCGGTCTGAATATATCCCAGGTTCTTATGATCAGTCCAAACAATAAACGGGTGTTCCGCCCCCTCCAGCCAGTACCTCCACTCCTCCAATGCTAGCTTGACCGCCAGTAGTTCCCGATTCCCCACGTCGTAATTCTGCTCGGCGAAGGACAGTCAGCGAGAACAGAAGGCACAGGGATGAAGCTTTTCATCCAGACTTGATCGTTGGGACAGGACTGCTCCTATCCTGAAGTCAGAGGCATCAACCTCAACAATGAATTGACGGGAGGGGTCCGGTTGGACCAGGATGGGAGCGGTTGTGAAACACCTCTTCAGGTCAGTGAATGCCGAATCAGCCTCAGGGTCCCAACAAAAAGGTGTTGTAGGCGAGGTAAGTCGGGTAAGCGGTGCCACCACCCGACTGTAATCCCTGATAAATCGGCGATAGAAGTTCGCAAAACCCAAAAACCGCTGAAGTTGCTTGCGGGTCGTGGGTCTGGGCCATTCTTCCACTGGCCAGATCTTCTCGGGATCTGCCCTCACCTGCCTGCTCTTGATGATGTAGCCCAGGAAGCTGACCGAAGGGACGTGGAACTCACATTTCTCTGCCTTCACAAATAACTGGCTTTCCCACAGTCTCTAGAGTACTAGACGGATATAGTGAATGTGTTTCTGGAGGCTGCTAGAAAATATTAAGATATCACCTATGTAGACCAGCACAAAGTGATTAATAAAGTCCCTCAGCACATCACTGATTAGGCTTGAAAAACGGCGGGGGCATTGGTGAGGCCAAACGGCATGACCAAGTATTCGAAGTGGCCCAAAGGTGTATTAAAGGCCGTCTTCCACTCGTCTCCCTCCCTCATTTTGACTAGATGGTATGTGCTATGAAGGTCCAACTTCAAGAAGATGGTGGCTCCGTGAAGTGGTTCAAATGCCGAGTTAATGAGGGGTAGTGGGTACTTACTTTTAATTGTTATATTGTTTAGGCCTCGGTAATGAATACAGGGACAGAGCGACCCAGCCTTCTTCTCTACAAAGAAGAAACCGGCGCCCACGGGGAGGGGGGGGTGGATGAAGGTTGAATAATGCCCGCCGCGAGGGACTCACTAATGTATTTCTCCATGGGCTCTCTCTCTGGTTATAAAGACGACTGGTGGGTAACAAGGCCCCGGAGAGAAGGTCAAAAGTGAATCATACGGGTGGTGCGAAAGCAGGGAAAGAGCCCATCGTTTGCTGAATATCTGTCCCAGGTCCTGGTATTCAGCGGGGACTCCAGACAAGTCGAGGGGTTCCAGGACAGGCGGGGTCGCAGTAGCCTCCCTAGGGGATGGAGCCAACTGCAGACAGGTGGCGTGGCAAAACAGGCTCCAGCTGGCTATCCTCCCCGGTAGACCAGTCGATGTAGGGGTTGTGGTGGTTCAGCCAGGGATTACCAACTGAGAAATAGTTGCATGCTGCTTTACAAAATGAGGAATTGATAAGGTGTTATGGTACTTGATTGCATCCTTTTTCTGTGGTTTCATAGACAGAACTGACTCACTGGCCCCCGCTCATCAGCACGAAGACAGTTTATGCTGGATACACAAGGTCACGTTGTTCTGGCTCAGAAACAGTGAACAGGAAGTCTCATAAATGTTTTGGAACAAGACAGATACATCTATCTATAAGATAGTAAATCACTCCCTTGTAGCGGTGTGCTACACACAGCGCAGGAATAACGACACGCAGATGGTGAGTTGCAGTTGTGTAAAAGATTTATTCAAACTTCGCGGCCTCGCTTTTAAGCCTTCCCGTTTCCGCCCTCCCCGGGCGGGAATGCTGCAGGGGGCACATATTCACAGTCCCTTCCCATGCACGGGCTTTTCCCCTTGCTGGTGAAGAAGGCCTGGCGCCCTTTTTGGGGCTGGCCTCTCTGCCGGTGCGTGCCGCTTTGTGAGCCGGTTCGAGTGCGCTGGAAAGTGGGTCTCCACACCTGATATTTTATCGAATAACAGGTTGAGTATGCGTTTAACACAGCAATGAACCAGGAACAGGTATCATGATAAATGTTTTCCATTCCTGTAAGGAAGTTTGCTGGAACATATACAAATTCCCTCCACAGGTGATAGACAAGAATCCTTGATGCTTACTTGAGTCACAAGTGTTATTGTGACTTCAGTCATTACTTCAGTCATTTAATTTTTCCCAACACTTTTGCAAGAGCACTTCCTACTGAGAGTTTGTGAACTCTTCTCATGGCCCAAAAATTCACTGACTTCCTTTTACAGTTCAGCTTACAGGCGTTTCCAGTTAGCTGCTCCAGAGATCTGTGAATCAATTCATTGTATCAAACATATTGAACCATTGTTGAGGTGGAACATGTCACTGAGATTTTGCAAAAATGTGTCCCTTGCTCTGGACTCCTGCTTCAGATCAGTGATGCCTTCACCATGCAATAACAGTAATCCCTGTTTCTCCTAAAACAAAATGCCTTTACGTAAAAGGTTACACCTGGAATAAACTGTTGGTTTTGGTAGTGGAGGCAGTTATGACTGAGGCATTTAAGAAGGTTTTAGGTAGGCAGATGAATATGCAGAAAATAGAGGGATATGGAACATATGTAAGGTGTTACGTACTCGTGACACGTGACAGTGGTACCCTTGTCACGTGACTGGGGTTGAAGCTATACTGGACTTGAGGTAATGGTCTTGTGATGGTGGAGTGACATCATTTTCCCGCCAGTAGAGGTCATGTGACAGGTTTTTTTTACAGGGTATAAGAGGAGGACCCCTCCCTGTAAGGTGGGGCAGTTCGTGGCTGGATTTGCCATGTTGACTTCATGCCACTGCGTGATTTAATGTGATGATGCAGTTTAGTTGAAAGATGAAGTTTTATCTAATGCCTGAAGTTTAAAAGGTCATTGCCAGCAGTTTCTTTACAATACTGCTAGTTAAGAATCAGTGGAGAGTGAAGATCGAAGTTCGGGAGTTAAAGATCGAGAAGAATCAATTTTCAACGGTGAAACGGGTTCGACCTTGTTTGATCCTTATTCGGAAGGATTTTGTTGACTATTCTCGTGTTAATCCCTGGGATGACCAGAAAGGATTTGAGAATGGTGATAAAGGAAAGGTCAGTGCCTTTAAGCCGTTACGTTTCATAAAATTCTTCATGGGAAAAGTTCGACTTTGGAAACTGAAGAAAAACGACATGAAAGAGAATTTAAATCATCTTAAAAAGTCTCTCCTTTTAAATGGTCTGTGAGCATTTTGAACTTTTGGCAATACCACTTTAAAGAACTGTTTTTGCAACATCACTTTAAGAACTGTTTGAGCTGCATCGCTTTAGGAACTGTTTAAGCTGCCGCACAGCAGCTGATTTCTGGTTACGTTAGTGATTTGTTTACTTTGGGGGGTTTGTTTTCAGTGTTTAATAAACGTGTTATTTGTTATAAAAACCTTTGCCTAACTCACATATATTTATTGTTGCCTGAATCCGTAACAAAGGGAATATGAATCATTAAATTAGTTAATTCGACTCATAGTGCGGCCAAAGGCCTCGCATTTTTGCTGTAATATTCTTTGTTCTATGTTTAGCAGCAGGCACCTGAACAGGAAGCAGTGAAAATCGAAGACCCTCTGAGAATCTTCTAATCTTTCCTATTGGAAACCACTTCTGTGAGTTATCATATTCTCATGTACTACCATGCAGTTTCAGCACAGCCCACGGTTCTGAATCACATGATCTTCTTTCAGATTCCACTGAAAAACAGCTGATTGCTTCAGAAAGAATTGTCTTATCTCCTCTTGGATCTCACACATTACTGTTCAGTTCTTCTTTTTACTCAGTCTAAACTTTCCGCATTTGAAAATCCTTCTTTGAATTCCAACTGCTCTGCTGCAGGTGCCTCTTTCTCCACTACATCTGCCATTTGGGGAGAATGAACTATATTATCACTATATTATAATTTGCAGGTCCTTTCACTCGCCCAGAAAAGTAAGCGTCAAACTGCTCTTTTACAACTCTTATAATATATAGAGAGGCTTTGCAGAAAGAGCAGCAGAATAAAGGGTATAAAGGTAGTAAGGTAGAAGGGCTAAAGTGTGTGTACTTCAATGCAAGAAGCATCAGGAACAAAGGTGATGAACTGAGAGCTTGGATACATACATGGAATTATAATGTAGTGGCCATTACAGAGACTTGGCTGGCACCAGGGCGGGGATGGATTCTCAATATTCCTGGATTTCAGTGCTTTAAAAGGGATGGGGGGGAAGGGGAGGAGGGGTGGCATTACTGGTCAGGGATACTATTACAGCTGCAGAAAGGGTGGGTAATGTAGCAGGATCCTCTTTTAAGTCAGTATGGGTGGAAGTCAGGAACAGGAAGGGAGCAGTTACTCTACTGGGGGTATTCTATAGGCCCCCTGGTAGCAGCAGAGATACCGAGGAGCAGATTGGGAGGCAGATTTTGGAAAGGTGCAAAAATAACAGGTTGTTATCATGGGTGACTTTAACTTACCTAATATTGATTGGCACTTGATTAGTTCCAAGGGTTTAGATGGGGCAGAGTTTGTTAAGTGTGTCCAGGATGGATTCCTGTCACAGTATGTTGACAGGCTGACTAGGGGGAATGCCATACTAGATCTAGTATTAGGTAACGAACCGGGTCAGGTCACAGATCTGTCAGTGAGTGAGTATCTGGGGGACAGTGATCACCACTCCCTGGCCTTTAGCATTATCATGGAAAAGGATAGAATCAGAGAGGACAGGAAAATTTTTAATTGGGGAAAGGCAAATTATGAGGCTATAAGACTAGAACTTGCGGGTGTGAATTGGGATGATGTTTTTGTAGGGAAATGTACTATGGACATGTGGTCGATGTTTAGGGATCTCTTGCAGGATGTTAGGGATAAATTTGTCCCGGTGAGGAAAATAAAGAATGGTAGGGTGAAGGAACCATGGGTGACAAGTGAAGTGGAAAATCTAGTCAGGTGGAAGAAGGCAGCATACATGAGGTTTAGGAAGCAAGGATCAGATGGGTCTATTGAGGGTGCCTTTCCTAGAAGAGGTCCCAGTGATCCATAAATATGAAACCCTGTCTCCTGCATCAGTTCCTCACTGGCGCATGGCACAGGCAGCAATCCAGAGAATGTTATCCTGGAGGTCTTCTATTTCAGCTTTCTAACTAGGTTTCTAAATTCTCTCGTTAACATCTGTTTTCTTTTCCTTCCTAAGTCATTAGTACCAATATGAACCAAGACTTTTGGCTGCTCACCTTCCCCCTTTAGAATGCTATGGGCACAATCTGAGGTGCATTGTGTTGACACTACTCTGAAGTAGCATTTGCACACCAATAATCTACTGGCTAATGCCAAAACTGAGCTTTGCCTTGATAACTCATCTTAAGACCATGGATCATAAGATATAGGAGCAGAATTAGGACACTTGGTCCATTAACTCTGCTCTGCCATTCCATCATCGCTGATTTATTATCCTTCTCAACCCCATTCTCCTACCTTTACCCCATAACCTTTGACACCCTAAGTAATCAAGTATTTTTACAAGGATATTCAATAGATTTGTTTCACCTATTAGTCTGTGATATGGATTACTATTAATTTTAAACATTCATTACAAGAAACAAACTGCTGGAGGAAATTGGTGCCAACTGGCCAGAGAAATGGCCAACATTTCCGGTTGAGACCCTGCATCAAGACTGAGAGAGGAGATATCCAGCATACAGAGGTAAGAGGAAATGGTAAGGCAGGCAGGAGCAATGATGGAGTTCAAGTCAGAGGCTAGAAGATGGTAAATGGAAACAACAAAGAGGGGGTACAAGGATAATTAGATAACAAGAAACTTCGATTCATATAATTCGATTATTTTGTTCAACTTGACAGAAAGTCTCTCAGAGGTTATATGAAAGATTACAAGCTAGCATGAGATTTTATCTCTGTGTAATAAAGATGAGAATCAAAAGTTTCTACAGTTTGATTACTTTAATAATTTGTTTTACAGACATCTGCATTTCCTACTTTGTCTCAAAATTTTTGAAATGCAAATACAGTAATAGTACTTGATATTACAGAATACAGGTCCGTTTCAAGTTATGAATGCCAGACATCTGTTCAGCTTGTACATACATTTGGAAGACTAACATAATGAACTTGCCAGTTGCTGCAAGACCGCAGGCAACTCTGCCACCTGGGAACAGTATTTTTGACCTGTTTACTACTTTGCAAACAGTTCATAGAAACAGAATTCTGCCATAAGCTAGGGAAGACCTGTATTCTATTAATCATTAATATAATGGTTTCAGTTTCCTTTCACAATAGTCACAGATATCTTTTAAGTACTTCCACAAAGCAAACCATTTTAATCAGCTGTGCAAATAAATACACATTCTAACAATTTTAGTAGTTTTACGCTCTTTGAGAATACCATGAAAAACATTTCAATTGTGTTCATTCAATTCATAATTTATACAAGCTTCAAGACTTCTTTCACCATTTCTCCAATTCCATCATAAACCTCATGGACGGGGGCGTTGCACATGAAAGCACTAGTTGTCACCAATTTATTTTTCTTATCGATGTGTGTTTCATTCACATGCTTGTTGACGTGTTGGCAGCCAAGCTCTTTCAATGCCTCAGCTGTTTTGGCGTAAGGCCACCTGAGAAAGAAAATGCAAAATATCAACTGAGAAAGAGGAGGAAAACACATAACAATCTCAAGAAACTATGACAAAAGAAACCAGAAAATAAGATTCTTGGTTTGAGGTCACATACAAAAGGAAGTTTGCATCAAAAATCAGGCTTATTATTTTTGGCACCAATTTTCTGAGTGATTCCATTTTACAATCTCAAAGTCTATAATTCGTGTATTTACCTTCATGCATTAGAGTTGTATTGTTCATTACAATTTTAATCCCTAGATAAAAAGATTACCACAGTTTGCTTCTCTGTTGCCAATAATAAGCTCACTATTTACCTATATGAATAAATATTTAAAGTAGTTTTATTCTTTACGATATGTTTGGTTGATACTGAATACTGCTTTATGAACCTCACAGAACTATCCCATCATCAGCTTCCTGCCAAAAATTCTCCACAGTTTAACATGATGGTGAAAATAAAGTACAGAAAAGTAGAAGCCCAAGTGCAACATGTGAACAGGGCCGTTGGCTTCCCAGGTGGCAATGAAATTAGTGTTCGCCCCAGCCAGCCAAACTCAGCAGATGAACATATTAAATATAAATGGATTGCCTTTTGGACAATTAACCTTGGTTGTATTCATACTGATTATTGTAAATCAGAATGTGTGGAGATTAATTGAAAGGAGAACAAAACTTAATATGTTAATTTTAAGATCCAAAACCCTCAGCTGTAGTTTCTCTACTTGATTATGAGGATCTGTAAAGCTCCACCTGAGCAAGTGATAGAAGCCGTTTTAAAAGGAACTTGGATTCATGCTTGAAGAAATGTTCTTTCAGCCTAAACACATGTCCAAAGAGCAAGATGGTCTCTTATGCACAATATGTTAAATTCATGAACATTATTAGGCAAAGAAAACAACAGGAAATTTGCTTAGCATGGGAGATAGAACCAAAGCAGTTGGAATCAGCAGTTTAAGTACAAACCTGAATGAACATCAGTGCTCAAAAATTATACATGTATTTGAGATAAAGAACTGTGGTCAGCCAAGCAAACTTTCAGCCTGTGGCATGGGAACAAAACCAACTAGCACCAACTGTCATGGAGACTCAGATATTTCTCAACAGACTAGAATCGTGCACAAGTTGGACTACAGTGTATTAAGGCAGGATTTTATCCGTGTCAAGAAACAATTCTGTTTCCAGAGCTGCAGTTTCGCTTAACTGGTACATATTTTAGTTTTAATATTATTTAATAACTGTGAAAGTTATTTGTAAACTGATCTAATGTTGAATGACACTGAATACCATCAATGATTTCACCATTTTTATTGATTTAATATTCAGTCTTTTTACTACCAAATCTTAATTGCTATTGACTTTGTTTACATGTTTTGTAAAGATGTGGCTATGGATTCTTGGTAAGTTTAATTAGAAGTACTATACTTACTTTTCACATTCTGTGTCATAGCCCACAGTTAGTTCACATCCGGGAATGAGTTTAGCAGCCAGCACGGGAGAGATACAGCAGAGACCAATGGGTTTCTTTGTAGCATGGAATTTCTTTATCGCTGTTTCCACTGTTCCCTCCACACTGCAGTCCTTTCCTTTGACTGCCCAGTTGCTCAGATTCTTAGCAACCCCAAAGCCACCTGTACGGAGAAAATATAAGGAGATCTGACTGAAGTGTTGTTGCTAATCCAACAATAGAAAAGGTCCCACAGGTAAACTACTATTTATTCAATTGGTCTGAGTGAACTTATTTTCTAATATCATTATTTTATAATATTAGGAAGGTTACAAGAAAGTCAATTATCCTGAGATGCTCAGTTAACAAAAAAAATGCAGACTAATTTCATAACTTACACACTGAAGTGGATTTTGTGGAAGAAGAAAAGATGTGCTGAACATTTCAATTTCATCCATTTATGGAACAAGTGCTAACCTGCCCTTACACATCCTCCCTCACTACTATTCAGGGCCCCAAACAGTTCTTACAAGTGAAGCAACACTTCACCTGTGAGTCTGATGGGGTCATCTACTGTATCCAGTGCTCCCAGTGTCCTCCTGTATATTGGTGAGATCGGACGTAGATTGGGAGACTGCTTCGCCGAGCACCTACACTCCAGTCACCAGAAAAAGTGGGATCTCCTGGTGGCCACCCATTTCAATTCTACTTCCCATTCCCATTCCGACATGTCAGTCCATGGCCTCCTCTCCTGCCGTGATGAGGCCACACTCAGGTTGGAGGAGCAGTGTCTTATATTTCATCTGGGTAGCCTCCAACCTGATGGCATGAACATTGACTTCTCTAACTTCCAGTTTTTGCCATCCCCATCATCATTCCCCTATTCCCATTTCCCTCTCTCACCTTACCTGCCCGTCACCTCCCTCTGGTGCTCCTCCCCATTCCCTTTCTTCCGTGGTCTTCCACCTTTTCTTATCAGATTCCCCCTTCTCCAGCCCTTTATCTCTTTCACCAGTCAGTGTCCCAGCTCTTTCCTTCACCTCTGCCACCTCCCAGTTTCACCGATCACCTACCATCTTATACTTATTCCTCTTCCCCCCCCCCCCCCCCACCTTCTTGCTCTAGCTTCTGGTCTTGCTTTCCAATCCTGATAAAGCATCTTGGCCCAAAATGCCGACAGTTTACTCTTCTCCATAGATGCTGCCTGGCCTGCTAAGTTCCTGAAACATTTTGTGTGTGGGGCCAGAATTAAGGTTTGAAAATAAGGCAACTTTTACTCCCTCTCTCATGAGGTCATGAGTCATTGAACTTCTCTTTCTCAAAGCACAGCAAGGAAAAATACCCAAATATTTTTCAGACAAAGTTAAGTATACTCTTGCTTGCAGGGGTCCCTGACCTTTCTTAAGCCATGGACTAATGCCATTAAGCAATGGAGAACCCCATGTTGGGAGCCTCTGCTTGCTAGGCAGACAGATCAGGAGGTGCAATTGAGCTCACAGCCAAACCTCCCATGACCTTATTAGATGGTGGACAGGCGTGACAGCCTGAAGCATGGAAATGGTGGATAGGCGTGACGGCATGGAAATGTACGAGTCGGTGCCAGAGCCACATCCTTCACAGCAGTCCTGCCATCCAGTGATTAAACTTTTGCACTGCTGCACGGCAGACCGCGCAGGCTGAAATACTCGGACCATAGAAGTAACAGCCCCCGGCAGAATTTCCATCTATGATTTAAGTAAAGTCCGTAGGTGTGATTAACAAATGCAATTTGTTTCTGGAAATTGCCGCACCAAAATAAAAGGCACCGCTCAAGCTGAGTTAACTGAGACGCAACGGCTGAGAACTGTACGCAATCCAGTACAAACTGCACCTCACTGTTTACCTGCACTGAACATAAAGCTCTTGTTTTAGTTTTACCTTGTACTACCACGACGGATCGTTTCAATGGATCGATCTGTCCAGGCGGTATGCAACACAAGTTATCTGCTGTGCCTCGGTACATGTGGCAATAATAAACTATTCATCAATTAACAAGTTTGTCAAGCACTGCTTACAAGCCCATGACGATGCGTTATTTATCCTTTGTTATATTTGGGACAATTCCCTAAATGCAGCTAGAATCTTTAAAATCCAGATTGGTCTAAACATAGCGAGTGGTGCGTAAAAATGGAGATCGGGTTCTTTACCTGGGATGATCAGTGCGTCCCAGTCATTGATCTTGAGCTCGGCCAGATCTTTGACGTTGCCCCTGGCGATTCGGCCGCTCTCGACTAGGACATTACGCGCTTCCTCAGTGGGCTGCCCGCTCAAATGATTCACGACGTGCATCTGCTTCACGTTAGGGGCGTAGAGTTGTACCTGGAACAAAGTGAAACGGACAGTTAAAAGCAACAGGTTAGGTACAAAATGAGTCCCGGGCGGAGAACATAGAGGAAATAATTGGCAAATACAACCGAATAGGAAGGGAAATTAAACGAAGATAGGGAAATATTTGGCATTACGCAAACAAATGAAAGGATTAGATCAGAGCCGAATGCCAATGGTGCAAAGGATAGTTTTCAACGCAAGTTCGGCTGCAAAGGTCTTTGAGGGAGAGAGGCGAGTGCAGTCTCCAGCGATGAGCTGGAAAGGCGACAGTACCTCGGCACCAGCTCGGCTGAGATGCACCATTACCGCCGAGGATTCGTGCACCTCGGAGCCGTCATACACCCCGCAGCCGGAGAGAATGACAACTACGCGCTTCTTTGCCATGGTTGAGCCGGGCAAAGCAGGTATACCGCAGGGTTTCAACAGTGCACGTCTCTCCGACTCACTCTGTTTTATAAGCCGGAGGAGGGCGGCGCCTGGTGAGTCATGGTGCTTGGAAATGTAAATAATTTACTTCGATTTCTCAACTTCCCTGGTAGTTCAATTCAGAAAATTTTCAGGAAAATTAAATATTCCAGGTGACCTTCGAACATTTATGTTATCGTTTCTCAATTAATTATGTTTCAAAACATTTTTTTAATATTTTATCACCTAATTCATGTGGCCCTTGCGAAAGAAAATTGCCATGTCATGCTGAATTCAAAGACTGTGTTTTGTGTTGGTTAGCAACCTGATAGCGGGAAAAAGGCAGACCCAGGAGGTGTCCATTTACTTCCAGAAAAAAGAAGTGCCTTCCCTGTGGAGCAATCTATGTTCCAAGCCTATCCTGGCCATGTGGAGCAATCTATGTTCCAAGCCCACACCGGTCATGTGGAGCAAACTATGTTCCAAGCCCACACCGGTCATGTGGAGCAATCTATGTTCCAAGCCCACACCGGTCATGTGGAGCAAACTATGTTCCAAGCCCACACCGGTCATGTGGAGCAATCTATGTTCCAAGCCCACACCGGTCATGTGGAGCAAACTATGTTCCAAGCCCACACCGGTCATGTGGAGCAATCTATGTTCCAAGCCCACACCGGTCATGTGGAGCAAACTATGTTCCAAGCCCACACCGGTAATGTGGAGCAATCTATGTTCCAAGCCCACACCGGTCATGTGGAGCAAACTATGTTCCAAGCCCACACCGGTCATGTGGAGCAATCTATGTTCCAAGCCCACACCGGTCATGTGGAGCAATCTATGTTCCAAGCCCACATCGGTCATGTGGAGCAATCTATGTTCCAAGCCCACACCGGTCATGTGGAGCAATCTATGTTCCAAGCCCACACCGGTCATGTGGAGCAATCTATGTTCCAAGCCCACACCGGTCATGTGGAGCAATCTATGTTCCAAGCCCACACCGGTCATGTGGAGCAATCTATGTTCCAAGCCTACACCGGTCATGTGGAGCAATCTTTGTTCCAAGCCCACACCGGTCATGTGGAGCAATCTATGTTCCAAGCCCACACCGGTCATGTGGAGCAATCTATGTTCCAAGCCCACACCGGTCATGTGGAGCAATCTATGTTCCAAGCCCACACCGGTCATGTGGAGCAATCTATGTTCCAAGCCCACACCGGTCATGTGGAGCAATCTATGTTCCAAGCCCACACCGGTCATGTGGAGCAATCTATGTTCCAAGCCCACACCGGTCATGTGGAGCAATCTATGTTCCAAGCCTACACCGGTCATGTGGAGCAATCTTTGTTCCAAGCCCACACCGGTCATGTGGAGCAATCTTTGTTCCAAGCCCACACCGGTCATGTGGAGCAATCTATGTTCCAAGCCTACACCGGTCATGTGGAGCAATCTATGTTCCAAGCCTATCCTGGCCATGTGGAGCAATCTTTGTTCCAAGCCCACACCGGTCATGTGGAGCAATCTATGTTCCAAGCCCACACCGGTCATGTGGAGTAATCTATGTTCCAAGCCTATCCTGGCCATGTGGAGCAATCTATGTTCCAAGCCCACACCGGTCATGTGGAGCAATCTATGTTCCAAGCCCACACCGGTCATGTGGAGCAATCTATGTTCCAAGCCTACACCGGTCATGTGGAGCAATCTATGTTCCAAGCCCACACCAGTCATGTGGAGCAATCTTTGTTCCAAGCCCACACCGGTCATGTGGAGCAATCTATGTTCCAAGCCTACACCGGTCATGTGGAGCAATCTTTGTTCCAAGCCCACACCGGTCATGTGGAGCAATCTATGTTTCAAGCCCACACCGGTCATGTGGAGCAATCTATGTTCCAAGCCCACACCGGTCATGTGGAGCAATCTATGTTCCAAGCCCACACCGGTCATGTGGAGCAATCTATGTTCCAAGCCCACACCGGTCATGTGGAGCAATCTATGTTCCAAGCCCACACCGGTCATGTGGAGCAATCTATGTTCCAAGCCTACACCGGTCATGTGGAGCAATCTTTGTTCCAAGCCCACACCGGTCATGTGGAGCAATCTATGTTCCAAGCCCGCACCGGCCATGTGGAGCAATCTATGTTCCAAGCCCACACCGGTCATGTGGAGCAATCTATGTTCCAAGCCCACACCGGTCATGTGGAGCAATCTATGTTCCAAGCCCACACCGGTCATGTGGAGCAAACTATGTTCCAAGCCCACACCGGTCATGTGGAGCAATCTATGTTCCAAGCCCACACCGATCATGTGGAGCAATCTATGTTCCAAGCCCACACCGGTCATGTGGAGCAATCTATGTTCCAAGCCCACACCGGTCATGTGGAGCAATCTATGTTCCAAGCCTACACCGGTCATGTGGAGCAATCTATGTTCCAAGCCCACACCGGTCATGTGGAGCAATCTATGTTCCAAGCCCACACCGGTCATGTGGAGCAATCTATGTTCCAAGCCCACACCGGTCATGTGGAGCAAACTATGTTCCAAGCCCACACCGGTCATGTGGAGCAATCTATGTTCCAAGCCCACACCGATCATGTGGAGCAATCTATGTTCCAAGCCCACACCGGTCATGTGGAGCAATCTATGTTCCAAGCCCACACCGGTCATGTGGAGCAATCTATGTTCCAAGCCCACACCGGTCATGTGGAGCAATCTTTGTTCCAAGCCCGCACCGGTCATGTGGAGCAATCTTTGTTCCAAGCCCGCACCGGTCATGTGGAGCAATCTATGTTCCAAGCCCACACCGGTCATGTGGAGCAATCTATGTTCCAAGCCCACACCGGTCATGTGGAGCAATCTATGTTCCAAGCCCACACCGGTCATGTGGAGCAATCTTTGTTCCAAGCCCACACCGGTCATGTGGAGCAATCTATGTTCCAAGCCCACACCGGTCATGTGGAGCAATCTATGTTCCAAGCCCACACCGGTCATGTGGAGCAATCTATGTTCCAAGCCTACACCGGTCATGTGGAGCAATCTATGTTCCAAGCCCACACCGGTCATGTGGAGCAATCTATGTTCCAAGCCTACACCGGTCATGTGGAGCAATCTATGTTCCAAGCCCACACCGGTCATGTGGAGCAATCTATGTTCCAAGCCCACACCGGTCATGTGGAGCAATCTATGTTCCAAGCCCACACCGGTCATGTGGAGCAATCTATGTTCCAAGCCCACACCGGTCATGTGGAGCAATCTATGTTCCAAGCCCACACCGGTCATGTGGAGCAATCTATGTTCCAAACCCACACCGGTCATGTGGAGCAATCTATGTTCCAAGCCCACACCGGTCATGTGGAGCAATCTATGTTCCAAGCCCACACCGGTCATGTGGAGCAATCTTTGTTCCAAGCCCACACCGGTCATGTGGCGCAATCTATGTTCCAAGCCCACACCGGTCATGTGGAGCAATCTATGTTCCAAGCCCACACCGGTCATGTGGAGCAATCTATGTTCCAAGCCTACACCGGTCATGTGGAGCAATCTATGTTCCAAGCCCACACCGGTCATGTGGAGCAATCTATGTTCCAAGCCTACACCGGTCATGTGGAGCAATCTATGTTCCAAGCCCACACCGGTCATGTGGAGCAATCTATGTTCCAAGCCCACACCGGTCATGTGGAGCAATCTATGTTCCAAGCCCACACCGGTCATGTGGAGCAATCTATGTTCCAAGCCCACACCGGTATCTGTCCTCTTGCGTTATATCGACGACTGCATCGGTGCTGCTTCCTGCACACATGCTGAGCTCGTTGACTTCATTAACTTCGCCTCCAACTTTCACCCCGCCCTCAAATTCACCTGGTCTATTTCTGACACCTACCTCCCCTTTATAGATCTTTCTGTTTCTATCTCTGGAGACAGCCTATCCACCGACGTCTACTACAAACCTACTAACTCCCACAGCTACCTAGACTATTCCTCCTTCCACCCTGTCTCCTGCAAAAATGCTATCCCTTTCTCTCAATTCCTCCGCCTCCGTCGCATCTGCTCTCAGGATGAGGCCTTTCATTCTAGGACAAAGGAGATGTCTTCCTTTTTTTAAAGAAAGGGGCTTCCCTTCATCCACTATCAACTCTGCCCTCCATCACATCTCCCGTATTTCACGCACCTCTGCCCTCACCCCATCCCCCTGCCAGCCCACCAGGGATAGAGTCCCCCTGGTCCTCACCTATCACCCTACCAGCCTACAGATCCAACGCATAATCCTCCGTAACTTCCGCCACCTCCTACGTGATCCCACCACCAGCCACATCTTCTCCTCCCCCCCCCCCCACTCTCGGCTTTCCGCAGGGATCGCTCCCTACGCGACTCCCTTGTCCATTCATCCCCCCCAACCCTCCCCACTGACCTCTCTCCGGGTACTCATCCCTGCAAACGGAAGATGTGCTACACCTGCCCCCACACTTCTTCCCTCACCACCATCTTAGGGCCCAGACAGTCCTTTCAGGTGAGGCACCACTTCACCTGCGAGTCAGCTGGGGTGATATACTGTATCCGGTGCTCCCGATGTGGCCATTTATACATTGGGGAGACCCGCCGCAGACTGGGAGACCGTTTCGCCGAACTCCGGCACTCAGTCCTCCAGCAGTGGCGGGATCTCCCTGTGGCCACACACTTCAATTCCACAGACCACTCCCACTCCGATATGTCTGTCCATGGCCTCCTCTACTGTCAAGATGAGGCCACATGCAGGTCGATGGAGCAATACCTTATCTCCCGCCTAGGTAGCCTCCTACCTGCCGGCATGAACATCCAACTCACAGACCTCCGTTGATACCCCTGCCCCCCACCCTTACCCCCATCCCTATCTATTATTTTAGTCTGGTTCTCTTTCTCTCTCTTTTCTCCCCTCACTATAATCTCCCCCAGCCCTCGCTTTCTTTCTCTTTTATTTCCCATAATTCTCCACCTTCCCCCTAGCCCATTTCCCTCCAGCCTATCACTTCCCAGCTCTCTACTTCATCCCTCCCCCCACTTCTTATCCCCGCTCCACGATCTCATGTTACTTCACTCCTGATGAAGGGTTTCGGCCTGAAACATCGTCACTACCTCCTCCCATAGATGCTGTCTGGCCTGCTGAGTTCTGCCAGCATTTTGTGTTTTTATTTATTTCCAGCATCTGCAGATTCACTCGTGTTGCCTTCCCTGTAGCACCTTTATAGGCAACTGTTCAGATAACAGTCGAATCCATTAAAATTATAATACGTTATCTCTATTTCCCTAATCTGCTTTATTTTCCCTCTGAAGTTATGCACTTTAACTGTTTTATTTTCTCTCTCTGACCCTCTGGTTCTCAACCACCTAGGAAGCCAAGCACAGAAAGTCACCAAACCAACCTCAATACAAATCCACTTGCACAGGTGTGTGTGTGTGTGTGTGTGTGTGTGTGTGTGTGTGTGTGTGTGTGTGTGTGTGTGTGTGTGTGTGTGTGTGTGTGTGTGTGTGTGTGTGTGTGTGTGTGTGTGGGGTGGGGGTGGGGGGTGCACTGGAGTTGAACGGGACACTGGTCAATTGTATCTGCAGCCTGGGAGAAATGTGAGCAAATGCATTGCTCACAGTGGCATTCAAGTTGAGATCAAGTAATTTAGGTTGTTGAGGCTTCGTTTTCTCTCTGGATTGTTTATTCCACTGTATCATTGCCAAATATTCCATTAGTCAGTTGCAGGTGTAACTACAGAAGAAGAGGAAATTGCTCTAAGGTGTTTTACAGCTAGTGAGTAAATTTCAAAAGGTAATCCTTGGTGCACTTTGTAGTTACAATAATTCCTTATTGCTTTACATGATTATAATACGAAACTCACCAGTTGGGTCTAAATTAGCATTGATTGCAAGACTTGCCAATTAGTACTTAACATAACTCAACATACTTATTTGTAACTTGCAAGGAAATGTATCTAAGTACAGTGGCATGGGTTGCCAGCATGGCCTATTTATTAGGTAAGTTGCAAACACTACAAATGACTCTAGAAAGGGTGCAGAAAAGAAGCACCTTCTTAACCAGCCTATTAACTTGCACAGCAACTTTGAGGGGTCTATGGAGATGGACCCTAAGATCCCTGTGTTTCACCAAACTGCTAAGGATCCTGCCATTCTATGGAGATGGACTCTAAGATCCCTCTGTTTCACCACACTGCTAGGAATCCTACCATCCTACTCTGTTTTCAAGTTCGGCTTTCCAAAGTGAATCACTTCGCATTTCTCCAGAGTGAACTCCATCACCACTTCTCAGCCCAGCTCTGCATCATTCATGTTGTTTTCTTAACTGCCTTCCTGACTTGTGAATAGCAACCTGGCACTGCTTGTGAGCTGCCTCTCCATGGGGCACTGGAAAGTGTCTCTTAACACTTCTCTTGAATCTTCTAACACCCAGTGAAGGGGCCATTAACACCAGTCAAGGTATTGTCTCTGTACTAGGCTTCATTAAGATTTCTGCATCACCTAGTCAGCCACAACTGTATTTGCATTCTGTTGCTGCATAGCTGGTGTAGCCTGGGCCATTTGGCATTGCAGTACCTCTGTTCATGGGCAGAGAGTGGCCAAGTTAAGCTGTATTGACGAGACTGAGAACAGGGAAGAATGCATCATTTTGGCTCCCTCTTAACTTCACTAGGCAAATGTACTGTGCATTATTCAATTACACAAACAAGCTGATTTCTAATATTTAAGGTGCTAACTGTACTGAATTACTTGCTCTTAGATAAAGCTAATATGATGGAGTTTCTTCAGTCCTCTAACTTAGGAAGAGTAAATGGAGGATTTAGACCATTAAATGTCCTGATATTTGTGAGAGGCAGCCACTTGGATGAGTGTTAGGTGCCAGCATTCACAGTAGTGTCTAGCAGTGCTCTTGTTTTAAGCAGAGGGTCACATTAAAACTGAAAACTGCTTTTTATTACTTGTTCAAGTAAAATGTAACTGCTGCAAAAATAAAAAGAGGATTTAGATACTTTTTTTCTATCCATTTTCTATTTTTGCTCTGCTGTTGATCTGTTGACTCCTGCTAGGTGGAGAGGAAGTCACTAAACAAACTGCTATCTATTATGGGCAATCTGGCACATCTCCACGGCCTACTGAATAAACAGTGGAGCACCTTTCCGAACAGACTCATTCAGCTCCGCTGTCACAAGGATCGTTACAGAAAATCCTTCCTACCAAATGCAATAAGTATATACAATAATTCATCTCTGTGCGACAGGAGAACACACATCATGGTACAATAGTCTCTGCTTTATCATTTTGTATATTTCACATTATTGTACATTATTATTCTGTATGTTATTATTCTGTAATTTATTATTAGTTTAGTCCACACACTGCTGTGTGTTACTAAATGTTGCTGCTGTAATGAAAGAATTTCCCACTCGAGATCAATAAAATACTTAATATTATTATTATCACTATAACACGCTGCAGTTGCACTATATTAGGTGAAAAGACACATTTTTGCAATCAAGTAAATTTTAAATGTTTCCGTTTCATTAATTTACTACTGTACTGCAATTTAATTAAAAATAAAAAATGTCAATAAATGTATTTTCAGCTGGACTAAGCAAATGTAAGAAGGAATATTTAAATTGCATTCCTTTTCGTACTTTCATTTTAAAATGGTTGGTTCATGGAAGATTTGGCATATTTTACAATGTAGTTGTGTTTGAAGATAAACCATTTAAAAAGCGGACTTCAGACATTCATAAACCCATATGTAATTACCTCTCTGGGTTGTGGCATATGTCTTCAATCCTTAATTCAGAAGCATGAGCACAAAGATGTTGGGTAATGTATCCGTTCTGAAGAAGTCAGGGTTGCCATCTTTCAAGTGCAATATTGCACCATCTGCTTGCTGGGGAGGTGATAAACAATCATTCTTATTATTATTATTTGGCTATCTAGCAGTGGGGTTATGCACTGGCCTGGTTTTATCTCCCTGAAACAGAATGTAAATTAGCTGTCACGTCTTCCTCATTGCAATGTCATGACTGCCCCCAGTGGAAAAAGGATATTCAGTGTGGTATTAAGAACCTCCATCCCATGAACATGTAAGTACCATAGTAACAGTAGAATGAGCTAACTACCTCAGAAGCTCCCCACCCACTTGCCCTATCCATGGATGAGTGTGTGATTTCCATAATGACCTTATCCAGCACCCAAGAACCCACAAAGCTGGAGTGGATGTATTTACATTTCAGGGCTGCCTGAGAAGAAGATTTAGATTCAAGATTCAAGATTGTTTAATGTTACTTCCAGTACACAAGTCTAAAGGAGAATGAAATAATTGTCACTTTGGGTTCGATGCAGCACAAAAAAAAAACAATAGGATTAAGAATTCTATAATAGAAAAGCAAAATAAATGTAAATGCATAAGATAGCTTATAAACATGGGTTGATTGTATGTCCATAACCCGTTGCTAGGCACAGGAGTGTCTGCACATAGGGTGACTGACAGGAAATGATAAAGTAGTGGTGGGGCGTGGTTGTGGAGGGATGTTTGAGTGGGAGGAGGTGTTGATCAGCCTTACTGCTTGGGGTAAGTAACTGTTTTTGAGTCTGTAAATCCTGGCGTGGATGCAGTGTAGCCTCCTCCCTGATGAGAGTGGGACAAACAGTCCACAAGCAGGGTGGGTGGGATCCTTTATGACATTACTGGTCCTTTTCCTGGATCTTTCTGTATATCTGCCCTTGGTGGTGGGTAGACACATGACAACGGTGATGCGTTGGGCAGTTTTGACTACCCGTTGTAGAACCTTCCTTTCTGCCACAGTGCAGTTTCCGTACCATGCAGTGACGCAGATTGTTAGGATCTTCTCTAGTATTGCGTATAGTTCTGGTCACCCCACTATAGGAAGGATATTGAGGCTTTGGAGAGGATGCAGAAGTGGTTCACCAGGATACTGCCCGGCTTAGAGGGCATGTGCTATCACAGGAGGCTGGATAAATTTAGGTGGTTTTCTTTGGAGCGTTGGAGGCTGAGGGGAGATCTGACAGAGGATTACAAGATTATGGAGTGGACAGAGAGTATCCGTTCCCCAGGGTCGAAATGTCTAACACCAGAGGACATCCTTTGAAGGTGAGAGGGGGTAGGTTCAAAGGAGATGTGAGGGGTAAGTTGTTTAAGTGGTGGATGCCTGGAATGCACTGCCTGGTATGGTATTAGAGGCATTTGGATAGGCACATGGATGTAAGGGAGATGGAGGGATAGGGGCACAGTGTAGGTGGGGGGGGATAGTGTTTAGATGTTTTTGATTTGGTTTTTAGCTGGTTCGGCACAACATTGTGGGCCGAATGGCCTGTTCCTGTGCTGTACTCTTCGGTGCTAATCTATGTTACTATGTATCTGTAGAATGGTGTGAATAGGCTGTAGGTGTGCACAGTCCACGTCTCTTCTGCCTCCTCAGAAAGAGGCATCAGTGAGCTTTCCTGACTCTGTAGAATGTGTTCTGAGATGGAGAGGTTGTGCCAGATGTGCACCCCCTGCAGTTTCCCGGGCTGTGCCAGATGTGCACCCCCTGCAGTTTCCCGGGCTGTGCCAGATGTGCACCCCCTGCAGTTTCCCGGGTTGTGCCAGATGTGCACCCCCTGCAGTTTCCCAGGTTGTGCCAGATGTGCACCCCCTGCAGTTTCCCGGGCTGTGCCTGATGTGCACCCCCTGCAGTTTTCCGGCTGTGCCAGATGTGCACCCCCTGCAGTTTCCCGGGCTGTGCCTGATGTGCACCCCCTGCAGTTTCCCGGGCTGTGCCAGATGTGCACCCCCTGCAGTTTCCCGGGCTGTGCCAGATGTGCACCCCCTGCAGTTTCCCGGGCTGTGCCTGATGTGCACCCCCTGCAGTTTTCCGGCTGTGCCAGATGTGCACCCCCTGCAGTTTCCCGGGCTGTGCCTGATGTGCACCCCCTGCAGTTTCCCGGGCTGTGCCAGATGTGCACCCCCTGCAGTTTCCCGGGCTGTGCCAGATGTGCACCCCCTGCAGTTTCCCGGGCTGTGCCAGATGTGCACCCCCTGCAGTTTCCCGGGCTGTGCCAGATGTGCACCCCCTGCAGTTTCCCGGGCTGTGCCTGATGTGCACCCCCTGCAGTTTCCCGGGCTGTGCCAGATGTGCACCCCCTGCAGTTTCCCAGGTTGTGCCAGATGTGCACCCCCTGCAGTTTCCCAGGTTGTGCCAGATGTGCACCCCCTGCAGTTTCCCGGGCTGTGCCGCCGACGTCAGTACTGCCAGTTCTCCTGCAGTGGATAGCCATCTCCTTTGTCTCGTTGACATTGACAAATGGGTTATTTACCTGGCACCAGGCCTTGAGCCCTTCCACCTCCCCTCCTCCTTGTTGGTCATGTCATCGGCGAACTTAATGCTTGGCTATTTGACCCTGGGATGTTTGGACGTGCAGTCATGAGCGAGCAGAGTGTATAGCAATGGGCTCAGCGCACAGCACACGTGCATGGAGGGGGTGGGGGCACCCTTGTTGAGGATGATAGGCAGGGAGGAGCGGTTGTGCATCCTGACCATCTGAAGTCTGTTGGTTAGGAAGTCTAACAGCCAGCTGCAGAGTGTATTTACACCAAAGTTTGTTCACCAAGGTCAGTGGGACAATAGTGTTGAATACGAACTGAAATCCTGAAACACTATTCTGACAGGTCTAAGACATTTCATTGATCTTAAATGGCATAGAATGTTCCAAAAGGGCGGTGCCAGCTGCTATATTAATCTATTCTAAACGGTCTTTTATACGTTATTTAGAGTCCCTTTCTTGAAATCTCAAGAAACTGCAGATGCTGGAATCTGGAGCAAAACACAATCTGCTGGAAGACTCAGCGGTCGAGCAGCAGAATTCCGGCCCGAAGCGCCGACAATTTATTTCCTTCACCAATACTGTTCAACCTGCTGAGTTCTTCCAGCAGATTGTGTGTTTCTCCTCTCTTGGAGTGTTGAGATAAGACCAAGATTAAAGTCGAGTCATATATTTCATGTTGGGAGGCTTCAAAGAAAGCACGGCCGGAAAAGAGCGCTTACCTGCCTATAAACAAAATGGGTTTATCTGAAGAGGATATCACAATTTCTAACCTACTTAGAGAGTAATTGAAGTAAGTCGGCTCGATTTTGTTAGGGAAAAATATTAAATGATGGGTCGAATGACCGAAAATAAACTGTAAATGAATTACTTAAAGTTTATGTTTCAACTAGGTCAAAAGGTTTATAACTTGCGGCGGAGAGTGCAGCCTCCCGCCTTGTCGCGTGTGGCTCTGCCCTGCTGTGGTTGGAATGCATTTTGCCTTGCTCGGGTTTCTGGAACGGTTCCGTAAACACGACGTGGCAGTTCAGTGAACAGTCAACATCCCGCGCACTTGATACCTTTGGCTTGGTTGGTCTTAATAATTAACGCATTATCCGACAATGCTTATGTATTTCCGAAACTATTTAAATACTAAGTATTTTTGGACCCAGCAACGCCTAGGATCGCATTATTTCAGTTTGCCTATTTATGAAAACGTTCTTTTCAAAGATTGAAACTACTTTTTTATGGTTCATTGGACCTCGAGACTACATATTCGCTCTTAGAGGAAATTAATTTGATCCGACATTGTATAAATAAAAGGGTAAATTGATTTTCAGCTGTGGTTTATTCCGCATTATTGAACGTCGACACCTTATCTAGACTTTGCCAAAGCGTTCTGTAATCATTTGATATCACCCTCCTGTTATTTATTGATGACTATAAGCCACAGACAGAAGGCGTAGAAATTTAATCAATGTATTTTCGGAGAAACTTATCATTGTGCGAATGTGGTGGTTGATCCAATATCTTGAAGGACATTTGCATTGGCATAATGTCCATCCCAATATATAATGGGGATCCTGTTAGAGCCTGTAGGGAAGCTGTACTTTCTCCCTAGTTATAACCCCACGGTAGCCTTTCTGCCAGCAAAGTTACATCCTCTTAGTAATGTTGCCGTTTGCGTTTATTGCGATTCCACCAGCCAAAGCGGCTTTAATGAGAAAAGTTACATCCCCGCGTGCGAATTACAGGTTATTTCAGATTTTCAAAAACCCCAAATGCTGGAGAACACGTTTATTTTTTTTATATAAGAATCTAAATAAAGATTGGCAGGTACCGGGACTGCTCACACTTTCACTTCCACGGTTTGTATTCTTACATTAATCAATCGCTCTCCTTACGGTGTTTCGGAGTCACCAAACAAGTTAATCGTTGCGGTCCCACCTTTCTTGGTGATTTTACAACCTCGAGGTAACTGCAGTAGGATCATTCAACCTATCAGTGACATCATCCCCAGGTGCTTTGCATCTTTCCGCCGCAATCACGGCTAGAATGACAACTCGCCTGAAGTCTTCCGGCGAATTTGCATATCCAATGTCTACGCTGGCATCCGCGGGAAGTTAATATAAAAGGGCAGTGAGCGAGTTAATCTGGAATTCGAGAAATTAGCGCACACAGACCAGCCTAAAAATATTTAAAGGCAATCTTAACTTCACGAAGTTCAGTTCAAGAGTTTCCAATATATTGAACGACATGGATCAGGAATACGATAGTGCCGAGCCTCTGCATTATTCCGTGGGGATTCTAGGTATATGTGGAGGTAAGCGCCGAGCAGTCCGTTTTAGTTATCTGATTCAATGATTTTCTCCCAAATTTCTTGCATTCTTTATAAACAATGACCCCTGTTTGTCCGTGTGTTAGGTGCGCTATTACTGGTTGTGAACTACTATTCCACGCTGCTGCCGATCCCCAGTACGGCTCTGGGCATCTTACTGCTCATCGTAGCGGCTGTCCTGTGCTATACTGGTAGGTAACCGTGTGCTCCCAGTACTGAAGGGAATTAGTCATCGTTGCAGGTACCCCCGTTCCAGTGTGCTAAATTTACAATGCAAACTCACGTTTCCTATTTAGCTTCCGTGAGCAAGAGCAATGGAGATCGATGATGTTTGTTATTCGGGATAATTAGGACCATTGCTGCATCGTCTAGCCAATATCAATCCAGACAGAGACAGAGACACACACACACACACACACACACACACACACACACACACACACACACACACACACACACACACACACACACACACACACACACACACACACACACACACACACACACACACACACACACACACACACACACACACACACCCCTTACGCCCGAAGAGCGCCACCGCGTGGTATGAAGCAGTTGCGTTGTTAGATTTAATTAAGCGGTGAGCCCGGGATTGTAAAAAAACAATTTCTCACTCAAAACCTACGCCATACTTTAAAGCAAGAAGTCACAGATAATTTAAAAGAGCCATGTTGTTTACATCCTCGTGAATCTCCAGGTTTTATTTAGTGTCCCGGTATGATCGTCTGATTTATTAAAGATCAAGTTTAGAGCCTACGTTTTCTCTTGCTCGCAGCATTAGCCATCTTTCAGTCTTACCGAACTTCACGAATGGCTAATGATGAAACAATTTTCTCCACAAGGGCCTCTTCAGTCTCTTTTCGAGCTTCCCACAAAGTTCGAACATACACTCTGTTAGGCACTGGGAATTTATCCGCCAAGTATATCCTCTCTGGTAATATGAGTGCTCTTCAAAACATTTCCGCTTGTTTCCCCTATCCTTTGAACAATCGTGATTTTCTTTCTTGTAAGCACCAAGGAGAAATATTCGCTAAAAATCCTATCCTTGCCCCGCGTCTCAAGTCACAGGCAGTTCTGCTGATCTCTAAGGGGGACCTATTCTTTCCCTGTCCTCCCTTTTACTCTTAATGTAAATATAAAACTCCTTGCCATCTTGGTTAACTGTACTGTATGTGCCAGATCAATCTTAAACCCTCTCTCTGCCCCCCCCCATTTCCCTCTTAATCTTCTTTATACTCATCCAGGGATTCACCCATCCCTAATTTATTAAACCCAATATATGCTTCCTTTTTTTGACCAGAGCTTCAATATTTCTCATCAGTCAGCATTCCCTAAACTAGTTCAGTTCGCCCTTCACCCTGACAGGAATATGCTACCCCTGGACTCTTGATATCTTATTCCCAAAAGCCTCACCTACTGTCATTCATTCTTTTCCCTTCAAGTAGTCTCTACCAATTGGCCTCTGCTAGATCTTGCTTAATTCTCTCAAAATTAACCCGGCTGCAGTTTAGGACCCCAACCTGTGGACCAGCCCTGTCCGTTTCCGTAACTATTTTAAAACTAGTCATATTATGGTCACTGGATCCAAAAAGCTCCCTGCATAACATCTCTGCTACTTGTCATGAAGGACCAGCATTTCACCCTCCTGAGTAGATCTCTATACATAACATATTAACTGGGGAAACTTTCCTGGATACAATTCTCAAATTCCAACCTGTCCAGCCCCTTAATATTCTGGGTGGTCTAGTCAGTACTAGGGAAATTAAAATCTCCCACTAATACAACTCTGTTAATGAAGTAACTGAGTTGTACTAAAACCAACATACCGGCTGTATCTGCAGGGCTTCAAGAAAGTAGCTGATCACTTTCACAAGAAGATTTTCTGTTATAAATGCTCATGTTCAACAATGTATTTACATTATTCTGAAACAAAATGTACATTTAAGGCAGTTAACTTTTTTGCCATTTACGTACATTAATTTCTAATGTCAAGCATAGGTTGAGGATATATATTGTGCAATTCTAAATGATAAAATAAGCTTGCTTTATCTAGCAGTTATCTCTGTAGCCTTTTTGGTGAAGTTTATCCTTATATTCTTGAGTGAGATATAATGCCAGTTAATGGCTGGAAATAAAACCCTAACAATCCAAAAAAAGTGTCACAAGAATCGTTTAAGTAAAAGTCAAGTAAGTATAAAATGAGATTTTGCGATGATAATGAACCTGAACGCTTTAATGGAACATAGGGAAACGCCTTACAAATTGTGATCATTTATGATTGAATTAGTATTAGATGTTTCAAGTTTAAATGTGGTGAACTTCAAAGGGATAAGAATAAGATTAAATGTTTGGTACAATATAAAAACAGTACATGTTCCTTAAAGTCACCATAGAAATTAAAAGCAATATGTTTCAGAAAGAGAAGCATGAAATGTGCAATTTGAAAAGCATGTGAAAGACAAAAGTGATATTTTATGAATCATGAAAGGAATAGAACAAAGGAGAATGCAAACTCACGAAAAGATGTGCGTATGTTTATCTGCATGCAGATTATAAAATAGGAAACAGGCTATTCATGAGATAGAGGAAATAAAGCTTAAAAGACTATTCAGGAAAAAACTTGTTTGCCAAAAGTTAACACTGAGAAATCCCATATCACAGGGAGCTTTAGAAGTAAATGACTCAAATATATTCAAGTGGAAGCTGGAATGCACATACCAGTAAGGGTGAAAGGAAAAGAAATAGTTGCTCACAGGATCAGATGAAATGGAATAGGAGGAAAGCAAAACAGTGTGAATATTGACAATCTAAAATTAAGTTTCATATTCTGTTGTAGAATTATCTACAAAAGGTGAATTTGTTTCCCTCATCAGTAATGCTGCCTGGAATGATTTAAGCGGAAGGATACTTACTAGAAGCAGAAAAATAATTACAGTATAGACTATCTGGAAAGAATGGTCTGTTTTTGTGAACATGTGTAAAGCTAACAGTATGTGCCCTATTGTATTATCTATTTCTGTATGTTTTTCTGCAGCTATAAGGAAGTGGTCAAGTCAAGCTACACTATTTGTGAACCTGTGCCTGACGGTGTCAGCATTATGGTGTGGATCTGGCCTGATCCACATCTTAATTGGAGAGAAGGTAGTTCAGGCTGATGAAATCAGAAATGCTCTGGTCCCTGGCTATGCAGCTTTTGTCTTGGCGCTCTTCATCATTGGGGTGGTGGGGCTAATCCAAAAGGAATTGATCCCAGCTGTGATTGCTTTTGCTATTTCTCTTGCTACTGCCCATGAGATAGCTGCACTATATAATCAGTCTTTTGGTTATTCTGCAGTGGCTTCAAATTATTTGATAGTGTCCTTTGTAGGAATCTATTTTGGATTAGGACGTACTTTTTACTACTTAAGTGAAGGAAAAATAACTCTCCCAGGGACTGGCCTGTCCAAGAATAATTCCCGTCTGCAACCTTTATCTACGAGCCTCTTTAAAAATGACACAATAGTTCTAGGGTACATTGCTAATATGCTGTCTGCCAGTGTTTTAGGATGCCGTGTTTTGGGTGTAACCTCCACTCTGTTTATTGGACAGGTTCCCTGGCTGTGGACAGCAGGAGTCTATCAAATTATTGTTAGTATTTTGTCTTTCAGGGCTTTTGACACCCTGAATGCCACATTCTTTGGCTTTACCTCTATTTTAAAGTTTGCAGAGGGCTATGCTTTGCTTTATAGTCTCTGGCAAAATAGTCAACCCTTCTTCCCAGTTCCAGTCCCTATTGTTCTTGCTGTGCTATTTTTCGTTCTGGCTCTATTTATGACTAGTAAAAGCCTTGTTGATGGAATGTATTTGTTGTTCTATGTTGCCTTTTGCATAGCCGTGGCAGCGTGGCCCAGTGGATTTTTCAGTGGTGGAGCACAAGGGGTCAGTGTGGCTATATTTGTAGCATCTGCTTGCTTAACATTCCTTTACCTTTTCAATGCCATGAGCAACTTCCCTATTCCCACTGGAGAAGGAGTTGTGAAGGCTTTATTCAGTAGGATAAATGCTTTATCACTGAAGGCAGACAAAGACTCCCATAGCCCATACTTGGGATACTCCAGGTATTCAGATGCTGAGATCCTAGCCCTTGCCTGCAATGTTGTAGCTTCCTTTGCTATTTCTGTATCAGTCAATCCTTCTGCACCTTTAGCCACGGTTGTCCTGCCTTGGATAGTTATTCCCGGGGGAGTCCTACAGATTCTATGTGGCTCAATCTCTTTTTCGTGGGGTAAAACCCTAGAAAGCTGTGCTTTTATCCTGTATGGTTTAATATGGATAATCTGGGGTTTGACTCGATATGCTGGCCTGTATGGTTCTACGAGAGGGTTTGGCGTTGCTATAGGGATTATTTGCTTCATGCTCTTTAATAGCTTTGTGGTGATAGGGGCTTGCTTTCTTAATGCAGCCTGGTTTGCCTTCTCACTCAGCTTTCAGTTAATCCTAATCAGCTTCCTTTTGGATGCTGTTAATGCAATTCCTTTTGGATATGATATTGGAGTCACCATCATTTTTGGTTTAGTTAGTTTTTACTGTTTTCTGGCCACCCTCTTTAACCAAAGCTTCAAGAGCCCCCAGTTACCCTTGGGACGGGCTTGGGCAAGCCTGTGTGGATTTGGGCAGAGCAAATCTGTATGCCCTCATTTGCCTTCAAGAAAAACTACCTCAGTCAGAAAAATTGCAGGTAAGTTTCAGCAAGAAGATGCTGAATTCAACATTGTTTTACTTAGATCTTTGCTCATACCCTCAGTGGCCACTTTATTAGGTACATCTGTCCTTCAGTTTGTCAGTACAAATATCTGATCAGCCAAACATGTGGCAACAACTCGATGCATAAAAGCATACAGACATAGTCAAGAGGTTAATTTGTTGTTCAGAGCAAACATCAGAATGGGGAAGAAATATGATCTAAGTGGTTTTGGCCGAAGAATGATTGTTGCTGCAGACAGGGTAGGTTTGAATATCCCAGAAACTGCCGGTCTCCTGGGTTTTCACACACAACGGTGTCTACAGTTTACAGAGAATGGTGTGAAAAACAAAAATCATCCAGTGAGCGGCAGTCCTGTGGCAGGAAAACACCTTGTTAATCAGAGAGGTCAGAGGAGAATGGTCAGACTGGTTCAAGCTGACAGGAAAGTGACAGTAACTCAGATAACCACACGTTACAACAGTGGTCCACAGAGAGCAGCTCTGAATGCACTACACGCCACGCCTTGAAGTGGATGGGTTGCGGCAGCAGAAGACCACATGGCCTAATAAAGTGGCCCCCGAGTGTATGTTATAAGGTTAAGAGGTACTGTAGATGTTAGACTCAGATCAGTTCAACTGTATGGTCTGTTCTTGTTTCTAATTTGTATATTGGTATGTTAGGTTTATCATGCAAACAATAATAACATAAATATAATTACTGGGCTTTTATATTTTAAACTACTTTATTATTTATTTATTTGGAAATGCATTTGTGATGACCATGAAATGATGCAATAGCATAAAATTATTGGGGAGATCAATGATGTCATTGATGTTTATTGTGAATTCCAATAATGTTTCCTGATTTTATTCCACGGGCCTAAACAACATTTTTTAATGACTTAGCTGAAAGTTTAGGGCATCAAATATATGTTTGCCAATGATACAAAATAACTATGCAAAAAGTTAGCAAGAAGAAATTCAGACGAGTAATGTGTCAAGATGGGTGGTAGGCATTTGAATGCATACTGAAGCCGAAATGGAAAATTTTAAAACAGAGAAGTGACAGGAAAATGCCCCAAAGGGCAGATTGATTAAGATTGAAGAAAAGATTTGTAACAGTAGTGGTGAGGGTACAAAGTCTATACAGTAGTGATTAAAGGGCTAGGCTTTTAATACAACTGTATTATCCAGGAACTGATGTTGTATTTAGAAGAGAAATATTAAGCCACCATTGAAGTAATATATCCGGTATATCTGTTACAGAAAGAGCATTAAAAACAATTGGAAACATACTGAACAGTTTAACTAGAATTATGTCACAAATGCTTGAAATTCAGGGACATTTTTTACTGAAAAAGAAATTGATTAGAAAGCATTAAATAGGCAAAAATGATTTTCAAAATTAAGAGTGTACAGTGCAAAAGGTTGTGAAAAATTCATACAGTGCCTTGTAAAAGTACTCAGCCCCCAACCATTTGTTCACATAAATGAGTATTACAGCCAGGAATTTTTGATCAATTTAACTGAGAATTTTTATTTGTGAATTACATACTCTTTTTCCACATTAAAGCCCCAAGCACAGGGAAATTTGTAAAGCATGATAAACTAAAAATTCAAACTCTGAAACTTCAGCAGTTCAAAAGTATTCATCCCCCTTTTTTCAGTACTTAGTTGAACAACCCTCGCGGCTATTACAGCCAGTAATCTTTTTGTACAAGTCTCTGTTAGCTTTGCACAATGTGATGGAGCAAGATTTGCCCATTCCTCCTTGCAAAATTGCTCGAGCTGTGCCCAGGTTAGTTGGGGCAGCTGCGGTGAACAACATTATTGAGGTCTTGCCAGAGGCATTCAATTGGGTTAAGATCAGGTCTCTGACTGGGCACCAGTTTTCTTCATTTGAAGCCTCTCCATGGTTGCTCTGACAGTGTGTTTTGGGTTGTGTACTGCTGAAAGACAAACTTCCTCCCCAGTTCAGGCTTTCTGGCTGAATCTAGCAGGTTTTTATCCAGGATCTCTCTGTATTTAGCAGCATTCATCTTCCCATCAATCCTGACCAGATTTCCAGTCTCTACTGCTGAAAAGCATCACCATTAGCATTACAACACACACAAAATGCTGGTGGAACACAGCAGGCCAGGCAGCATCTATAGGAGAAGCACTGAGACCCTTCGTCAGGACTGATGAATTACCGTAGCATTATGCTATCTCCACTATACTTTACAGAAGAATGGTGTTATCTGGATGATGTGCAGTATTAGATTTATGCTGCAATGTTCCACTTCAGTCTCATCTGACCACAAAACCTTTTTCCACATCTTTACGGTATTTTATAAATATTGCTTTGCGAAGGCATTACAGGCAAGAATATGCTTCTTTTAAGCCAGCGCTTCTTCCTTGCCACTCTTCCATAAATACCCTTTTTGTCAAAGAGAACCATGAACTTCATCTCCTGTTGCAGCCATTGACTTCTGCATCTCATTCAGAATGGCTGTTGGCATCTCTTACAAAAGCCATCATTCTCTGGTGACGAAGTTTAGAGGGGTGGCTGACGTAGTTAGTGTAGCTGTGGTTTCATAATTTTTCCACTTTTCCACAATGGACTGCACTGAAGTCCGAGGTATGTTCGGTGATGTTTTTGAGACAGTCTTGTGTCCTCCCCCAGATTAGTGCTTTTTTTATTATCATTTCCCTGGCTTGTCTTGAATGTTCTTTTGTCTTAATTTTGGTTTGGTCTGTTGAAAATCCAGACATTACAGAGTGAGTGGGTATTTACAGCATTCTTATGAATTCATTGGAAACAGGCAATCCTCCAATTTTCTACATCAACTAATTGGGTGAATTGGTAAGGTGCCACTGTATATTCTACTTGAGGAAAGTTAGCACAGTAATTACAAAGGCGATGAATACTTTTACAGCCCTCCCTATTTTGGTCTTTAGATTTTAGTAAATTGTTGACAGGGTTTGGAATTTTTCTTTTGAATTTACATGACACGTAATGTTTTGTAGTTCAGCTCAAAAATCCTACTTCAATATATTTTAAATTTGGAAAATGAGACAGTAAAATGTGAACATGGTTGTGTGGGCTGAATACATTTTCAAGGCACTGTAACCAAGGATGCATGTAACTTAAAATTGTCATCAGAAGCACAGAAAGAAGTTGGAATTTTCTTTTCTGCAAAGGCTCAAAATGAATGTTTGTACCCTACTGTGGCCATTATATTTAAATGTAATTGAATGACTACTTGAAAAGAAAGAATATGAAAAGTTGTGATTAACGGATAAGTAGGTGGATCTGGAATAACTGATTCAGTACAGTCATTTACAGATGGTTCCATAATGAAATTCCTGATCTTTCCTATCATTATTTTGACTGATTCCCATTTTCTCCTAAATTCTTTGTTTAACTTGTGCCACTTAGTAGGTTCAACTAGAGGAGTGTTTACTAGGCAGTTCCTTTGTATCCTTCCCTCAGATGTCCTCATTGTCTTCTGTTTCTACTTACTGCGTCATAATAGTGAAATTATTTTGGGGGAAAATATATGGTGCTTGGACTTTTCTGTTTGTTTTATGACTTCATTTCTGCAGAAATTATGAAAGATGGAGGAATATGTGGTATTCCAACAGACACTGTGTATGTGTTGGTGGCAGCCTGCAATCGTCCTGATGCTGTTGAGAAAGCTTACAAGTAGGAATTGTTTTACACTGTATTATTTACTAGGGGGAATACCACAGTCTTCAGTTCTATGGGGGGAGGGGGTTAATCTCACTAACACTCCATCAAGGCACTTTTATTGTACTTGAATACAAAAATTAACAATTGCATAGTGGGAATTGTTTGGTGATGTATTTGCTAAATCCTCCAATTTACAAATATGAAAGCAGAACTGCAGCAAAAATACATCTACTTCCAGAAAATACTGCAAGTATTCAACAGGCCTACAGACTGAAGAAAGGTCTTAAACCAGAAACATTAACCCTGTTCCTCTTTCCACAGATGATGCCTGACTTCTGAGTGCTTCCAGCATTTTCTGTTTCTGTAGTTTTAATTTTAATATAACTAATTTGTCTGTCATCTTATTATGAAGCAGTCAACCTGATTTTATTTTTATTAGATCATTATGTACTCTAATGTATCTCAAAATTTAAATATTAACTGTTCAAAGTTGAGTGGATCGTATTTAGAACCTCCAATACATATATATATATCATATATATAACGTAACAATGTCTATTGTGTGTATAAAAAAAAAGAACAAATACTTATGATGGTACCATATCCATTTACTGCACTATTTTTATTGAAAAACTAATATTAATAGTGATTCATGTACTCATACAAATAATGTGTATTTTAATGTTTTATAATTTCTTCATGTAAGAAGCCTCTGCTTTTTACTCGTTTGCACAGCACCAAGAAACAGGCCAAAGAAAGACCCATGTCTCTGTGGATCTCCAACTTATCGCAATTGGAACCTGCTAAACACCTGTTAAACCCTCTCTTGTGGGATTTCATGCAGACAGTTTGGCCATCATCTATCAGTCTTGTCATCCCTAGGGGTAATATGTCTTTAATATTTTCCATATTCTTCTTCCCCCTGTCCTTTCACTCACAAATGCATTTTTTTTCTCCTCTTCAGTTATATTGTTTCATTTTCCAGTTCAAATGACAGACTGACAATCTGTTCTTGGGTCTCTTTTTCTTGGTGGTATAAAAATGCATTTGGGGAAAAAAAAATCACTGAGTGCTTTCTGTCTCTTGGTGGAATATCTCATCTGTTTTCCAAAATCAGAATAGAGATATTCCATGAATCCATAGAACTACCTGGTGTATTAACATGCAATTCATTTCTCAAATCTAAGATAAATGAATATTGAGTAATAATGAACAAGTGTTATTTTCATTGGAAGGTGAATGGTTGAAACCATTTGGATTGAAACATGCGGATAAATACATCGGGACTCCTCAGAGCATTGCCATTAGGATTCCAGATTGTGCTGTTACAACACATCTCATTGATCAGGTGAGATATTCTGTGGAGCTTTGACATTAATGTGCATGTTTTGCATGTTCTGGTATATTTCCTTGATATTTAGTTGCCCTTGTTTACTTCCAGATTCAGTGGAAGCTCTCATAGTATATCTGAAATAAGAACATTTCCTTCAGGAGAGAAATTGAGTTAACAAAGGCTTATAAGATCTAGCTGTTTGTTCCATTTGTATTTTTGCTTAATCTCATGTGGCCAAATTGCAAGTGTTTCATAACTACCATTATTATAATGCTGTTTAGCTGCATGTAGAAGTGGTGAAATGCTAGGTAAACTTACTATCCCTCTGGATCTTTCCTGAAGTCTGAAATATGTATAAAAGGAAATACAAGACACATCTTGGTGAAATACATGATTTTTAAATTGTGAGAAGAAGGGTAAGTGCGCGTGTGCGCATGTTTTTGTGTGCGCACACGCATGTGCGTATGTGCTTGGTTAAGTGGTATGATGAAATAGGGAAGTGCAGAGACTCAATTTTGACTTTAATGTTCTTGGTGGAAGTTTTAAGATTTTGAGCAGAATGCAAGCTTGGTTAAACTCATCTATGTGCAAATGAGCATAAAGTGAGGAAAATATCAGCATGCCAATATGCTACTGGAAGTGATTTAGAAAAGGTGGCAATTTCAAAAAACAAATTCTTGTAATACTTGGAAAAGCATGAGTTTCATCTTGAGAAAGCCCTCTCTAACTTCTAGACCTTCAAGAAGTCAATGTATAACAATCACAAGCAAAAATATTTGCTACTGGCTAGATTGCTAAGGTTCATCATGGAACTCTTACTTCCTCCTCAGCAGAAATTTAACCAGCGAAGGAATGCCTTTGAGTAATTAGATAGACATTTTTCTCTGCATGTGCAGGTGGGTCCTATAGCAGTGACATCAGCAAATCCAACAGGAGAAGCAGACACCACTCACCACAATCAGGTCTATGCCAAACTTGGCAAGAAGGTAATGTTTTACGACAACTTATTCTTTGACTTTTAAATATAATTTGTAAATGTAATACCGCAAGTAATTATTTATAAAATTTTGTTGTTCCTGGTACAGGTTGATGGTGTATTGTGTGATGGGCCTTCACCTGAGAATATTGCCTCTACTGTTGTGGACTGTACCAATATAGAGAAGGGTACACTTGGTTTCTTTAGAATTGGCATTGTGCCCAAATCAGAGGTAAGAATAGCTTGATATATTGCTGTGATATTTGCTTTTCTAAAATTAGTTTTTAAGTTTCCCAGTTGGGGATGATTTCATAACAGAAGCAAAAATGATGAAAGTAATTTGAATTAATAAATTCCAGGCTTTCACAGTGAAAGGCAAGCTAATGTGCTGGTCTACTTTTTACACCTTTGCAGCTCATAATTTGAAATAATTTTTCAGATTCACTGGTTCCATTTAGTGTTCCAAAAAGCTCACTACCCAGATATGTCTTTTTGCATTTGGAGTTTCCTCCAGTAGCTCCAACTAGCTCACTTCATCAATATTCGGATCAATTTTCTACTTTTCAGTTGTCCGTCTTTCTACTTTAGACTGGTTTTCTTTGTTTTAGTGTGCCTTGTCTGAGCACAGCCCATAAACCATGGTCTTACCACAACATGCCCAAGTACAATCTCAGCTTCCGTTAACTTTCAACCTGCTGATGTCTCTTATGTGTTAACGTAATACTTTCTTTATTACTGGTTTTCTTCAGTTGGCCATTATTTAACTAAGTATCTACTTAGAATCTACTTCATTCTTTATTACTATTTGTGGGTATTTGTGTTGCTTAGGTTTTGTCTTTTACTTTAATCCTATCTGTATAATCTTTCAAACTCCATGTAACAATAGCCTTGAAACAACTCGATTATTACAAAATAAAGGTTCCTGAATGTCCGTCAAGATATATCTCATCCTTACAAGACTTAGTCTAAGTGTTACTCCAGGCCCATCAATATGGTTGACTCCTAACTTAAGAGGAAATAAGGGATGAATAGTAAATGCAGACATTCTCAGTGATATCCGCATTCTTTGAATGAATAAAGATTTGGGAGTAATTGCTTGTTTATGTCCATTTTATTTAATGCACTGTACATTTCATGGCCATGGTATTTCTTTTATCTGAAAGCAATTGGCGTTGTGGAGGATCTCATCCAATTGAGGAGGTACCTTCATTAAAGAGTGACCTAAAGAGCAAAGCTACTTATTCCCTCCTCAAAACTAAATAATAATCATTCTAAGCATTTACGATTCTTTCACAGTCCGTGTGTTCTTGAAAGTACGATTATTTTCATTATAATAATGAAGGGTCTTGATGAAGAGCCTTGCCCTGAAATGTTGATTGTTTATTCCCCTTCATTGATGCTACCTGACCTGCTGAGTTTCTCCAGCATTTTTGTGTGTGTGTTGCTCTAATTATTTTCAGTGTTCAATTCCTTCTTCTGAAGCTACTTTCTGTTGTTGCAGTGTAGTCCAATGGCTACTGAAAGTCCAACCAATACTGGACTACACCAGCCATTCACAATCAGAGGGAATTTTGCAGAATCAGCCAATCATACCCACATCTACACTGAATAGTAAAAGAAATTGAGAAACTTGGTTATATCATTTTTATTTTTTCAAAATAGATTAAGGATAGCTGTAGACTCAATTGCCCACAACTCCCCATTAAAAAATTTGGGGACTGAGCAGTTTATCTTAACTACTGTAAATACACATCTATGTGGCATACTCTTCTATTGAAATCTCCTCCTTTGAAATCATTTTGTAAGTGTACATTTGCATTTAATAAATATATTGAAGGTGAATACCTAAAAGAAAAACCACAAGCACCTGGTATGTATTGTATCATATTCACGCATAAAATTATTTAAAGAATAATATTAAAGTATAAAATTCACTCTAAGTACTGTTTATTATTTGCATGCTAATGATGTATTTATTTTGTGACTGAAGATCCTGCAGCTGTTTGAAGAAGTGCAGAAGAAACATCTAAAAGGCCGTTCTAATAATGGATTCATTGAGGATTTTTCAGTTCAACAGCCACAGGACCCAAATGCCTATGACAACGTAGCCTTTACAAATGAGACAGAAGAAGCTGGGAGGTTGTAATGTACAAGTATCACTGAAATAACCTGCAAACTACTCGGTATACTTCTGTAAAACAACTACAAGCACGGGATATGATGCCTCAGAGACACGAGATTCTGTAGATGCTGGAAATCTTGAACAACACACACAAAATGCTGGAGGAGTTCGGCAAGCCAGGCAGCATCTATGGAGGGGAATAAATCAGTTGATGGTTTGGATTAAGACCCTTCATCAGTTCCCTCAACATTTTGTGTGCTTTGCTCATGATATGTCAGGGAATGGACAGCCCTGTAGATAGTCCCAAGCATCTTCTGAATTATGTCAAATTTCCATGATCTTCACATTTCTCCAATATTTTGCTATGGTAATTCAAGGATAATCATAACTATGTTGGCAAATTTGCAGCAAGAACAGATTTAACCAACCTTAAAGGGATCAATTGGTTATTTTGTAAGGACATTGTGCGGCCTTCACAAAGAAGAGAAAATGATCAAAGCTACATTTGAACAAACTACCATAAACCAAATGGTTTGTAAATGAACCTTGGTAAATTGAGAGGAAGGAAATCGATAGAATCACAGAAAGGTTACAGCAAAGGAGGAGGCCATTTAACCCATTGTGGTCATGCTGCTGCTTCACCAGCCAGCCTCTTCTCTGTCGATTTGCAAACTTTCCCTCACCAGTTCTTTTTGAGACCACAGTGGAACTTGCCTGCACCACATCCACAGCTGTGCATTTCAGATTTTAACTGTTTTAAAAAAAAAAAAAAAAAAATCCTAATGTTATTAATTCTCTTCCCATTAATTTTATATCTGCACCCTCCAATCTTTGATTCCTTCATCATTAAGAGTAGCTCCCATTCTGTACTGGCCTTCTATCATTTCGTGTACTTCCAGCAGGATTCTCTCAACCTTCACTTAAAAGAAAACTATCCTGACCTTTCACATCTCTCCTCCTAACTGAAGTCTCTCATCACAAAAGCTGTTACCCCTTAAATCTTTTTTGGACCTCATCTAATCCATAGTGACTTGATGAGAATTGAACAGAATATTCCAGTTCAGGTTATTCCAATCAAGGTTTAGCATAAACTTTTTTATACTCTTGACTTCATTCATAAAGCCCAGAATTGCTAATGCCTTATTAACTATTTATCGGTCTACCTGTCACTTTCAATGATTTGTGCACCGGTAGTCCCAGGTTCCCTGTTCCCACACTCCTTCAGAAGCAGTATACTTCTTTAAATATGGTCAGTCTCTATTATTCCTACCAAAATGCATCACCTCACTTTCCTCTCCTGTGTCTACCCATTCTTCCAGCCAGTTTGCATCTTGCCGCAATTTATCACTATCTATTTGTTACAATTTTAATGTCATATCAAATATTACAAATTAGGGATTGCCCTTTCCCCCCCAACTCCAGGTCTAGCTCAATATCAAAAAAAAAGCAAAGGAGCCAGCATTTGTTCCATGGAGGATACCTCCATTTACCTATACCTTCCTGCACGTTGAGATTAATGAACACCATGGCCCTGTTTGGAACTTAGCCAACGTCATATCCAAGGTACCAGTGTCCCTTTAGGGCCAAATCAAGATTCTTGCCCCCCCCCCCCCCATTTATCCTGTATTGTTGGTCCTGTCAGTCCTGTACTTACTCCTTTTGAATAGGGGAGTAATACTTGCCACTCTTCAATCCTCTGATAGCATCTCATTTCCAAAGTGCATTATGGTCATAACATCTTTATAATATGGTTATTATGGTCTTTATAATCATAATATAGTTATAATGATTATAGTCATTGCTCCTGATATCTTGATCGCTATCTCCAAGGTGAACTGAAACTTGGTGCACTTAAACCGTGACATTCCCAAGAAGCAGATCTAGCAATGCCTCCTATCAAAGTATCTTAGCATAAGAATCATTATAACCCAAAACAGGATAGAGGCTAATGATTTCAATAGAAAAGGGCCTGTTTCAAACAGAAGATTATGTCAGTGATAGTACAAACAAAATTGTGTCTGTCTGTCTGTCTGCCTCTGCATGTGTTTGTGGTGAGGGAGGGTATGGGGAATAGGATCTTGTATCACTCAAATTGTCATGAGTGTGATTTTCAAATTGGAAAAAGGTTTGAAGTCAAAATTCTGTGATTTGCAAAGCACTGATAACAGGATTGAACACCTGCACACTTGGGAACCGAAACCTCCAATTGATCTGAGTCTAAATCATCATGAATCATTTTATAAAATTAGGTGTAATGGTTACTGTTTTTCCACTTACAGGTAAAGTTTTCAAAATATGTTATTTGTCAATGGAATCATGTATTTTCTATTTCAGATGGGAGTAGATGAGCTGAATGAAAAATCTGTTATCATTCTGAATCCACTGATATGTGTACATAATCAATTTGACTTTTGAAGAAAAAAAAGTAGTTGCACTTTATATTGTATGAGCATTTTGTAATAAAGTATCTGTTTCTAATTGTGAGTTGTAACATATTTTCTGACCATTAGCTGAACTATTTTATCTGAAGCAGCTTTTGTTCTCAGTTAAGATTTTGCTGCAAAGCTAAGCCTTTATGCCATAATGTCCTCTAAACCTTAGAATGGTAAGTTAGTGTCAATTATCACTAAGGTCCTCCATTTTTTTGTGAGATAGTTTCTTCGGGCTTCTCAAGTTGTTCCACCTTATCCACAGGAGAAGTGGTGTGTTACATCTGACAACGCAGTTGCAACAACCTGTGATTTATCTGAAGAACGGCAAGATAATTCAAACATCCTTCACACAACACCCTGCACTTCTGATCTTCTTACGAAGGTCAAATCTTTGACAAGACGGCTGAAAATGACTGAGCCAAAGAAATTGCCCTGCAGAATTCCGCAGCGTTGTTCTTGACTGTGACAATTGATCCCTAAAGCATTGATCCCTAAACCTTCAGTATATAAAATGAAGGTGTTAATATAGAACTATATGAAGAAAAATGCAGGTTGGATGGTTGTAGGAAGTATCAGCACGTTAAATAACTGGGTTAGCTGCTTACAATTAGTTGTGTGATTTTGATCGGTATTTGAAGAAATGATTTCATGTCATAGGTTCAACATGAAAGGGTGCCATAATAATGCTGTGCTCACAACTGTCACAACTATCACTGAGGAACCTGCGGTGAGATAAAAGCTTGGAAAAATGATATGGCCTGGACCATGGTTAAAAAGGTTTGCTGGATCATCTCTATACTGAAGTTGAATTGAATTTATTTAAATTTTACATCCATCCTACAATGTGAGGGAGTAAAAATCCTGTGTAATGACTCTGTCACAATGTACAGACGTGATTTATAAGTGTAATGGTTTGTAGAAAGAAGCTGTCCCATAGCCTGTTGGTTCTGGCTTTTATGCTGTGATACCGTTTGCCTGACGGAAGCAGCTGAAACAGTTTATGGTTGGGGTGGCTGGTGTGTCCGATGATCTTCCAGGCCTTCTTTACACACCTGCTGCTGTAAATGTCCTCAATCGAGGGAAGTTCACATCCACAGATGCACAGGACTGTCCGTACCACTCTCTGCAGTGCCCAGCGATCAAGGTTGGTGCATTTCCTGTACCAGGCGGTGACACTGCCAATCAGTTTGCTCTCAATGGTGCCCCTGTAGAAGGTCTTGAGGATTTTGGTGCCCATGCCAAACTTCTTCAGTCACCCGACGTGGAAGAGATGCTGTTGTGCTTTTTTCTCCCCACACAGCTGGTGTGTACAGTTCAGGTGAGATCTTTGGTGATGTGTATACTGAGGAACTTGAAAGTAATTTGTGGACAAATTTCACATTTTTTCATATAGTGGTGGTGTGGCAGAAAGCAGAAATAAGCAGGGAATGCAGCTCCTCGTCCTGTTTTCATTGTCATGCAGTATATATGCGGATGATGACAGCATTTGTCATGACAAGGTAAATGGAAGGGAAAAAATACCAGTGCAGGGAAGCCACAACAGTTCTAACTTACAGTCTGTAAAATCAGAGTTAAAAGTAGGGGTTACAGATTAGTGTAGGAGAAATTACTTTCAATTCACATGGCACTTGCCAACCTTACTGGGGAATGAGGGAGTTTTCCTTGAGTAGAGCTGGGCATTGGCCGGACAAATTGAATAAATCAGGCTGCAGATAAGACTGAAAATGAATTAATGGGGAGGGCTGTGAATAGGCCCAGAGGAGGAGGATTAAATTTCAAACATTACAGAGAATGGGCAAAGCAATAATGATAACTAAAATTTCTCATAAAATTCAAATATAACAGCATTCCTTTAATTAAAAACAAAGCAGGAAAAATTGCACGTGAAGAAACCAAATACTCTCCATCTGAATACACATTCCAACCGCAGCAAAAGACACAAATAGAAATAATAGGGTGAAATCCAATAGTCATTCCAGAAACATGGTTGAAAGATGATCAGCGCTGTGAATAAAATACTCCAGGACAATTCTGCAAAATGAGAAAGCAGATGGGTCAACCCTTATTTAAGAGTAAGGTAAAGACTGTAGGAGAGATGGATCCTAGGTCAGGAGACAAGACGTAGAATCAGTATGATTGGAGTTAACGAATAGCAAGGGGTAGAGAACATGGGTATGTAAATGCCGAGATGAGCTTGAAAGGTGTTAGTGTACAGAGAGACCAGGGTGGGCATGTATATATTACTGATAACTAATACGCAGTTTCATCAAGCAAGTAAAAGAGAACAAATGCCATGTTGGTCCTTTTTCAAGATCTGAGCTCAGAAGTAAAGAGGTCTTCCTGCAATAATGGTCTGAAACTGGGATATTGTGTGCAGGAAGGATACATGTGTTATAGTGAAATGTTCACCCAATTGACTCCTTATGCGATGATTATTGGGAAAGTTTGTACTAAAGTGAAATGTCACCTGGTCGCCTCACTACAAGAAGGAAGCCATAGAAAGGGTGCAGAGGAGATTTACAAGGATGTTGTCTGGATTGGGGAGCATGCCTTATGAGAATAGGTTGAATGAACTTGGCCTTTTCTCCTTAGAGTCAAGGAGGATGAGAGGTGACCTGATAGAGGTGTATAAGATGATGAGAGGCATTGATCATGTGTATAGTCAGAGGCTTTTTCCCAGGGTTGAAATGGTTGCCACAAGAGGACACGGGTTTAATGTGCTGGGGAGTAGGTACAGAGGTAAGTTTTTTACTCAGAGTGGTGAGTGTGTGGAATGGGCTGCTGGCAACGGTGGTGGAGGCGGATATGATAGGATCTTTTGAGAGGCTTTTAGATAGGTACATGGAGCTTAGAAAAATAGTGGACTATAAGTAAGCCTAGTAATTTCTAAGGTAGGGACATGTTCGGCACAACTTTGTGGGCTGAAGGGCCTGTATTGTGCTGTAGGTTTTCTATGTTTCTATCTCATACAAATTAGAAAGGGATAATAGGAAAATAGGTCAATAGTGAAGACAGCATAAAGTTCCTGTAGAAGAAGCAGACCACTACTAAAAGTGGGGAAGTGTTTGTATTACAAGGCATAGCTAGCTGGAGCTGAGATAAATGATATTCCAACCTCCATTTGGTTAAGTGCAGAACAACTGGTCATGAGGTAAGATGAGTCATGACAAGACACAGTTGTATGGGGAATGGGGGAATAGCCGACTGGCAGTGGAAGCAAAGTCCATTTGTCAGGTAGTTCGAGGCAGCCCTTGCAGAGGTCAACAAAGGTCAAACACAGCAAAGAAAATTGAGTTACTGATAAAATTGTGAAATCCACATGCAACTCTTGTAATGAAAATACTGTAAATAGCAGGAACATTCTTGGTTAGTGGAGCAACTTTGAGCTCTCACTCAAGCACACCATAACAAGCCTGAATAAACAACTTGTTAGAAGCTCTCCATGCTGTACAAGGGATGTTCTTTGTGCGCCGTCCTAATCTGATGTGTAAACCAGAGTAAGGGTACAGATTAACACAGAAATCCTTCAAATAAACGGGTTTGTCCCATGAGGAATGATTAAAAATAAACCGCACCATACCCTCCAGAGATTAGAAAAATAGAAGATAAGCTATGTGAAATTATCCGAAGAAGTCTGCCCGATGTTGATGTTTCCCTAGCCAAGTGTCCAGAATAAAGTTGCATAATATCCAAATAAGGGTTAAGCTATGCAGGGCAGAGGTGAGAAGAAATGCCTTCGCCCAAAGGGAAGGTAAACCACCAGAATTCTCTAACCAATAATACAGTGAAGGGCCACTCATGGATTATATTCAAGAGAGAAATCAAAAAGTTTTTATAATAATTAAGTGGGAAAATTGCACTTCAGTAGAAGATATTGACTGTAGGGGCAGGTGTAAGAAGTTGATTGACCCTATACTGCCTGGTTTTTAAATTTCTAAGTGAAGAATAAGTTTACTTTCCCAATTATGTGACTTGATTTGGGAAAATCTTGCCTCCAACATTCAAGATAAAAGGTTATTTTTTCTTCTAATACAGGAACCTTTCATTTTTTGCAAGATTAATTTTAGGAAGTTTATAGTCTCTAATGTGACTAACTGAAATGTATCTCTAGCCTCTAAGATTTTACATTGTAGTTGTAAAATGTAACTTCCAAAATTATCTTGTATTGTTTTTCTCCGTTCTGTTGTGATGGATATTTGCCTTCCAGGGCACGAAAGGCTTATTAATAAACTCAGAGCATGACCTTTCCAAAGGGTCAAAGGTGTTTTTCAGAAAATTAAACTTCTAACCAATATTCCTTGCTCAGCTTCTTGTTGTAAACAAGTAAACAGTAAAGTCTTTTAGGCTCTTGTTTAATCATTGTAAGACAAAGGTTATGTTAATTAGCCTGTGTCAAATCTAACTGCAATGGCTAAGCTATTTGCACCATTGTGATGGAATTCAAAGAAGCTTGCAGACCAGATTGATTTTGTCATCTAGCACATCAAACATAGTCACAGGTATAGTTGATCAATCAATATTTGGAATTTTTGTGTACTCAGAGAGTCACTCCTCACAGGAGTAATTTTGGATGTCTGAGATCTCCGTCCTCAGAGGCTTTTAAAACATGTGTGTGAATTATTTTGTCCCAGGAAAGGGTTAGTAAATTTGCTGATGACACAAAGATTGGGGGTGTTGTGGATAGTGTGGAGGGCTGTCAGAGGTTACACCAGGACATTGATAGGATGCAAAACTGGGCTGAGAAGTGCAGATGGAGTTCAACCCAGATAAGTGTGAGGTGGCTCATTTTGGTAGGTCAAATATGATGGCAGAATATAGTATTAATGGCAAGACTCTTGGCAGTGTGGAGAATCAGAGGGATCTTGGGGTCTAAGTCCATAGGACACTCAAAGCTGCTATGCAGGTTGACTCTGTGGTTAAGAAGGCATATGGTGCATTGGCCTTCATCAATCATGGGATTGAGTTTAGGAGCCAAGAGGTAATGTTGCAGCTATATAGGACCCTGGTCAGACCCCTTGGGGTACTGTGCTCAGTTCTGGTTGCCTCACTATAGGAAAGATGTGGAAACCATAGAAAGGGTACAGAGGAGATTTACAAGGATGGTGCCTGGATTGGGGAGCATGCCCTATGAGGATAGGTTGAGTGAACTTAGTCTTTTCTCCTTGGAGTCAAGGAGGATGAGAGGTGACCTAATAAAGATGTATAAGATAATGAGAGGCATTGATTGTGTGGATAGTCAGAGGCTTTTCCCCAGGGCTGAAATGTCTAGCATGAGAGGGCATAGTTTTAAGGTGCTTGGAAGTAGGTACAGAGGAGATGGCAGGGGTAAGTTCTTCACGCAAAGAGTGGTGAGTGCGTGGAATGGGCTGCCGGCAACGGCGGTGAAGGTGGAAATGATAGAATCCTTTAAGAGACTCCTGGATGGCTACATGGAGCTTAGGAAAATAGAGGGCTATGGGTAGCACCCAGGTAGTTTTAAGGTACGGACATGTTCAGTACAGCTTTGTGGGCTGAAGGGCCTGTATTGTGCTGTAGGTTTTCTGTTTCTATGTGTCTGAAAAAACATCACATGCAGATAGTGTCGACTCATAGCAAAACAGTACAAATGTTAGAAAGTATTGGGGATTGTTAGTAAGAAATTGAGAAATTCAGAAAATGGGGTGACAGAAAGAAGAACTCATTCCATAACATTCAGTTCCTGCAACAGATGACTCATTTGTCTGCAACTTGTTGATATGTTCATTCATTTCATAAGAATTGTACCTGTGTTTGGACATCATTTGAAGTTTATAAATCTTTTGCAATTTGGAAATCTTTCACAAATCATAAATCCCCTGTGAGTGCCAAATATGTGTTAAGAGCTATTTGTCTAAAATGAAACATGTACTGTATCGTTAAAAGTGAAATAAACTCTGTTTAAATGAACTTCTAGCTGTAAGTATCTCATTGTTTAAGGTGGGATCCACCAATCTAGTAGTGGGTATTGACAGCTAAACTTTGCAGAGAGACCAGACAGGGAAGTAAGCTAATCTTTCAAGTTATCTTTCAATAACCTTCCCTATAGTGAAGGTACCCATAGATACCTATAGGGCTTAATTCTCCTTTTGAGTTTAGGGCTTTGCAGACAGTGAACCCAATATCATCATGTTATAATTAAATTGTAAAACAAAGGAACACCTGGATATAAAAGATCTTTAGGATAAAGTAATTAAATTGTAGTACTTATATTTTCAATATTAATGCTTAACCCTAACTTTTTAACAAGTGCCAAAGGAGTGAAGAATGACCACTGTGGTTACCATTTCTGAAAAGGAAAGACTGAGTGAATTATGATAAACATTTTCAGTAGTGAGATTTAAGACACATTTGGATGAGGAGTATGGGACACATGTGAATTTTAGTGAAGACATGAAAAAGGTGACACGTGAAGTTTCTGTAGAAGATTAGGTAGCATAGAATATAAAGGTTATAAAGAGGAACTAAAATTTGTTAATGAGAAAATTGAGAGTAGCAGTCAGGTATAGTTTTTAAAGATACTGGAAGTGTTATCCACCATAGCTCTTTATGTCTTTATGTCAATGAATTGAACACAGACCTGGACAAGTGGGGGGGGGGGGGACTAATATTAACAGATTATATCAAGGTAATTGAGATGTGAGTAATAGATCATAAAACCATAAGACATAAGGGCAGAATTAGGCTAGTCAACCCATTGGGTCTGCTCAGCCATTCCACCGTAGCTGATTTATTATCCTTCTCA